>NC_051186.1:108463445-108539838 GCF_013339695.2 Rhipicephalus sanguineus
TATTCGAAGTCGCAGGTTCGGTCCCTGCCAGCGGCAACTCAGGTAGCACACATGGTCTAGAAAACGTTTTTTAGGGATAAAGATGATAAAACGAATTCTAAACCAATTTGTACGTTTTAAAAACGTCACAGAAAATCCGTATTATATCCGTTTTTGAGAACGTCTAGAAAACGTATTCTTTAAGACCACTTTCGTCTGTAACGTATATTTCAAGACGTTTGTTCGATCCTAAACCAATTCCGATGTTTTAAAAACGTCTTGTTCGTGACGTCTAGAAGACGCACTTTATAGGCGGTTTTGTCGCCCAGCAGCGGACCGCGCGCCCCTTGACCCATGCATGCATGAGCATGCATGAACCACCACGAAGTGAAATTTGAACTCAAGCCTGCCCACGCCATCTCTCATTGCGATAAGGAAAGGAACTCGCAAAAGGATAAAGGCATATGGTGTCTACATTGTATCAGCAATAATGAAGATTTCAAGGTTCGTTAACCAGTATACTTTACGTAATTTACTGTAATTTACTCGCAGCGATAACCGTCTAACTTCTCCACGAAGGCCTTAGCGCTGACTGTATCCATCCGCGCGGCTGTTGCTTCTGCAATGTCAGTTAAGCTTGCCGATTTCGCATGGGCGGTCAATCTCACGGGTCATGATCTCTTTTGCTATATTTCGTGCTTGTGTCATGATTCGTGGAGGCTATAAACGCAGCTGTGAAGAAACTATACTTCGCTGCGTGTTAAACTTGTGGACCCGAATGCAAGTATGTCTCTGTGGAGCGGCTGTTACGCTGACTGACGGTTGGAGTCCCGCAAAATTCTCTGCGGAAAAATTCACTCATCAGCTTGCGTGCGGGACGCTCTCATAACTTCCTTTCGTCTATGCTCGAGGGACGGGCGTGGTTACTTTGATGTGCGATTAGTTTACTGGTGATTTCCGGATACTGTAAACCACGGGCTTCTGTTATTTTTGAAAGTAAGTTCATTTTTATTGCATTTCCGCTCAGTATATGAGAACTATGACAAATGAAAAAACCGCCAGGCCTGCGCTGAAACTGCAGCACAGTCACAGCGAAAGCTGGAAGAGCGGCGTTTCTAGAGCCCGTTGTAAGCTCTCTTGGGGCTACAATACAAGTACACTAGAAAGGTAGCCACGACGCCATAAATCACAATTTTTGTGAAGTTGGGAAGCACCTACTAAGCCATTATTCGTCACTCTGCGGAGAAGCGAGGCACCAGCTGCACGTCTGTAAGGCATTATGCGCACTTTGTTGAAGCGACGACTGATGACGATGAAGAATTATGGCTCAGCCTTTGTAATGGGTTGGAAGCTTTAAACGGCCCACCAGTTATGTAATTTGCATTGGGTGACGCCCGGTCGCTATTTCCCTCTCCCGTCATGCTGTATAGCATACGTTGACGTGGGAGAGAGACGGGGGGGGGAGGGGCGAAGAACTTTACTGAGACCCCAATTGAATGGATCATGCGCTTATGGGCTTCCTTGGCAACCAATACAAGTGCACTTGCGAGGAAACCACTACGCTCTAAATAATTGTAATCTTACTGAGACCCCGAGAAAATGGATCATGCGCTTGTGGGCTTCCTTGTCAACCAATACGAGTGCACTTGCGAGGAACCCACTACGCTATAAATCATTGTAATTTTACTGAGACCCCGAGGAAATGGATCATGCGCTTGTGGGCTTCCTTGGCAATCAATACCAAAGCACTTGCGAGGAACCCACTACGCTCTGAATCGTTGTAATTTTTGAGAAATAGGGCAGCAGGCACTGTGCCATTTTTCGTCATTCTACGGAGAGCCGTGGTACCTGCTAAACGCATGTAAGGCACTATGCGCACTTTGTTGATGCTGTGCCTGATGACGATGAAGAATTAAGGCAGAGTCCTTTGTAATGGGTTGGAAGCATTCAACAACATACTCGTTGCGCAATTAGCATTGTGTGACGCCTGGTTACAGAATTCGCGTTGTGCGACACTTGGTGCTTATTTTACTCTTCTACCATGCTATATTGCATATGCTAATGTGGTTCCTTCCCGACATGAAGCCTTTATAGGACCTTTTTGCAAAGCAGTTTCAAGCACCGGCATGTCTCAGAGTTTGAATACTGGGCTCCCACGCAGAGGGCCCAGGTTCAAACCTCGTTCCATCCTGGAATTTTTTTCTTATTTCGTTTTTTTCTTATTTCAAGTGATAGTGGCTACGGACACCGGCGGCGGCGGCGGACAACAACGGCGCCAAGCATGGCCGTTGAAATGATCTCATAACAGCTTTAGCTGTAAAAGCGTGTTCCATTGCATCACGGGCTGCATGTGCGACATGTTTCATCAGTACGTGACTGCGGAATTTATTCAGCACACATGATAAAGCTGTCAAACGTAAATGTAGGTCATGGTTTCCGTTCATGTTCGAACGAACATGAGCGAAAACCGTATTTATATTTGTTAAGCTGACTTCAGTACAATGACTGTTTTACACGAAAGCTGTTATGAGAACATTTCAGCGGCCGTTTTTCGCGCCGTAGTTGTCCGCCGCCGCCGTACGGGGTTATCGAGTTTTCATATTTTCACACCGTTCTATTTTAGGTATAATAGCAAATAATGAAGTCATCTTTTCTCCTATTTATTGCCGGTGGTAGCTGCCCTAGATGTTTAGAAAGAAAGGCTATACCAATTAATTATTACTTTGTTCTTTTTGATGGGCTGACTGACAGGATTTACTATGAAAAAAGATGTCAAGAGATTGACATTTCTCTCTTTTCCTTGGGAACGTGAAAAAACAAGGGGTCACAATTTGTAAAGCAGATTTAAACTTTTTTTAGTGTCTGTGTTTGTCGGCATCTTCAAGAAACTGCATTAGGGTTATTGTGCTGAAATATGTTTGGCGTAGAACGCTGTCCCATGCTGCTAATGGCACAACTTTCGTGTGTATGCCATTTGTAGTGTTTTTAGCAGACTTCTTGAAGTGCCTAGTGATTTCCATCAAGTAAATATCATGAAACCATGTGTTCAGACTGACTTGCCACCCATTGTGATATTTTGACACTGAGCAATGTGATGTGCAAAGTGCAATACCCTGACCTGCCTCTGATAATCCTGAGTTTAGAGCTGTGCTCTTATTGAGTAAAAACTGGGGAAGAGTCACAATTTCTTTAGCTGATGTGTCTTATCATTATATTAGTTTGTTCGCTTAGCCTAACATCTTTTAATACTGGGCATCATAAAAGATAGATTTCTTAGCAGGCTCATATTTTCATATTCCTAAATTTGATTTATTCATTTTAGTAAGTGGCCCATTCAATGTAATTTTTGTGGTCATTTCCATTAGTTTTCTGTTCATACATTTTGTTTTCGCGCTACACTTGGTTTAGTTGTGCTTTTTTGTTACATGTTGCTGTAATTTGCAGCGTTCATATTTTCTTCTAGCCATGGCACATTTAAGGTTAACTGTGCGCTCTATAGGGATGTCAGACCATAATTCACGTGATAAGTCTTGTACGCTGCATTTCGAAGCTTGAAACCGTTAATTGTTTAGTGGGCGCAGTTTGAAACATAGATTCTGCATCCACAAATAGTTCTATTTTTAGCTAACGTCTAAAACGGCGCCTCTTTTTCTGAACGTCTAGTCTTCTGTAATGATGCCGGAGTTCATTGCCAACATTTTTTCAGAGAGAAATTTTCCAACAGAGGCACGTTTTAAGAACTTTCCTAAAAGTTCCATTTTGTGAGCAATACACTTCAGCAACAGTGATTTTGCAAGCAATTTACATTCTTTTTTATTACGTATTCTAGGCTGGGTGGGCCAAATATTATTTTGCAGTTTTGTTTTGTTATTAGTGATTTCAACACATTGGAATCGATTTCCACTAACTGTGGTCTTAGGTAGCGCTACTGAACGATTGTTTTGAAACGAAGGGAGATGCACACCAGGTGCTTGATGCATGCCTCCTTTTCTGTTTAGAATGCTGTTTGGAACTCAGTCACTTGTCGAATTGGTAGGGCAGATTCATCAATGTGCGGTAACCGCAACTGTGTATAGACTATCGATCATCATTTGTGCCGCTGTCCGCAATTTCAAACACATCGCCGGACTCTCTAATGTGCCAGTATGCCAGTGTGCCTTCAGGTTTTGGTTGGCTGGTGAAAATAGATTTTGGTTGGTTGGTTGGTTGGTAACAACTTCATTGGTGGTCCGGCAGAGCTTTCGCCGAGTGGGCCTTAGGTCTCCCACGTGGAACGTCGAGGCCTTGCGTCACCGCCGACTCGCGGGCCTGCTGGACAGCCCAAATTTGGTCGCCGAGGCTGGGGCTGCGCAAGGCAGTGGCCCACCGCGGCGGAATGGTTCCGGAGTTAGCACCTTAAGTAATATATATATATATATATATCGGTGCGTTAGTACACGTTTTCCTTTCATTCTTACTCGAGTAAATCAATAAATAAAGGCAGAGGTAAAGAGAATGGCAAATTTAAAACATAGCTGAGCTAGTTGGTAGGCATTCACGTTAGGAGGACATGACGTCGAAACACGGACATAAGAGAAAAGTCGAGAGAGTGAACAGCTATCTCTCACGTAGACCACTACTTGCACTTGATTGATAGGTATGGCCTCTTACGTGGGAATGCGCAGATAAATATTTGTGTCTACCTTCGCTTCCGCCGCTTTGTGATCTTTCAGTTGTTAGCGGCGTTTCTGGTGCCTCGACTACTCTTCTGTGTCCGTGTTTGCATGCCCTGTTTTTATAAAAGGCCCCTAACAGCCTCTGAAAATACAACAAAAAAAAAACAAAAACAACGAGCGCGTTATTCTCTCTTGGCGTTTCTTGTCTTTTGGTGCACTTCGTGATGCCAGAACAGTGATTCACGTGACATACATCATCAGAGTGCATACTCTCGACTGGTCCATATACGAGAAATAACAGTTGTGAATTGTCTCCCATACGGCTTTGCTATGTAGCCACCAACCCGCTCTTGCTTCTCTCGCACGACTATCGTGGGCGATTAAATGAGTTCGCTCCATTTTGTGCGTTTGCGAGTGCGTTTGCGAGTGCGTTTGCGAGTGCGTTTGCGACCGCGCATGCAGAGATAGCAGACTGCAGCCGACAAGCGCGAAATCACGATAGGTTCGACGCTTAGTGCTGACATTGTACGCGTGCTTTATGAAGAAATAAGTGGCGAGGAGATGTCCCCTGTAACAAGGCTATTGAAGGCGAGAACGAAACCATTAGAAAAGGTGGCGGATTGATTATTCCAACGAATGCACTCTTTACAGCGGAGACGATGCAGCTTTCCAGGAAAAAGGTTAGCCCGCTTCGACGGTTTTTTGTATATTTTTATTCGATTGTATGGACAACCAGGACAGGTTTTCACCGTCGCCTTCATGTTCCGTATAAACTATAAATCGATAACATCGTTCCGCGTATTGTATGTTCTACCCGCGAGTAAAAGCTCGCGAGCATTGGCAAGGAACATGGCTAAAGGAGAGATGAAACAAGCTGGCCATCTCCGTCACACGGAATAACATCAACCCGCGTGCGAGGCCTGCCGTCGATTGCTCCTCAAGCAGAAGGAAACGCCCCGCCCGCCATTTGCTGGGCGAAGGAGCAGGAAGAGATGTCTGGGGAGAGGGACTGCGTAACTCGAGCAGCATCTGTGAACACTGATTATAAGGGCGCCGTCGAGAGCGCTGGCGCGCACGCTATTTCAGCAGACATCCCCCAGCGAACGGCTCGTATACCTTCTACGCGCTGTGAGCGCTGTGATCTCACTGCTTCGCGCTCGGACTACTGATACGACAAACTGACCGAAAACCGCTTCTCTCCCGAGAGCGGCCGTATCGCCATACACCAGCGTTTTGTAGAGTTAAGTGACATTGGAGCAAGAAGAGTTAGCTGCTAGCCCTCGTTCATGTAACATTGGATGAACATGTTCATGTAACATGTTCATGTAACATCGTTCATGTAACACGTAACATTACATGTAACATGTAACATAATCTGTTGGGCGAGCAATGCGCTAGGACTATGCAAATAAATGGGGAAGCAGCTTCCGTAAAAAAGAGGCGAAAATGCTGGTGTAAGCACATAATTATACACATGAAAACGCCGAACAAGGTTTAGGTCAGGCACATATTCAACATTAAAACATATTCATTTAACCGCTTTGTATGTCAACGCAGTTCCCCTCAAAGTCAACCCTGGCTGACATATGCTTTTGAAACACCTGATCTAAACATAAAAGTTATTTATATGTTTTTCTCGAATACGTATGTCACTCTTGCTTAACCCATCAACTCCATAGTGATCGAAAGAGTGCAAATAGAAAGGAATCTGTCGTAGAAGAGCACACAAAGAATTTCCTTCCGGAGGTTCGTAAGGAAAGTGGAGTTGGTAGCTCTTGATATCATCGTCATTCAAGCATGACAGTTCAGCATCTACGTTTCACTCATGACAAGCACTGCTCTGTTGACTTTAGAGGACGCGATCTTTCTGCGTCATTGAAGTATAAACTAAGGCACTCGAACTACAGCAGTTAAGCCCGAACTATCTACACTCCGGAAATGACATTAAACGGATTAACTAGCGCTTCAGCGCAGTTTTTTTACATAAGGGAGGCACCGAAGGCAGGTTTTCAGGACACATACACGTACACTGTGCTGGTGTTCCAAATAGTGTCGCGCCCATTTTATATGATAACAGCAATAATGTAAATTGAATGCGCGTTCAAGCCAGGCTTGCGTGCAAAAATCGCTAAAGCTAAAGCTCAACGATGCACCTCTTCAAACCACGTCGAATCGGTTTGACGGAAATGATCACAGGCAACCTCATGGAAGAAAGTTTGTGTAAATCGCTTCTGCGGAAGCCCGCAAGGTGGCGGAAGGGTTCGGAAAGGGAAATCAGCAGCACCCGCGCGTAGTACGAAACCACAACAAAAGTCATATGCAGTTATCAGTCAGAAAGCTTCTAATTTGCCGAAAAACTCGTCCTGATTCGGGATCGAACCCGCGACGACGTCTTTCCAAGGCAGTCGCTCTACGATCTCACCTATCCAGGAAGCTAACAATTGGCAGCGCGAGGGCAAATCTATCGACCACTCGAAGTGCATGGACACAGAATATTGCTAAGCGGTTCTGCGAAATAGTGAAAATTGTCGTATGGGTTAAGAAAGGGAAATTCCCAACCACAGCTTTCACTTCTGTAACCATCATCATACGCGAGAAATCCGGCGTTGGCGAGTACAGAAATGCGCGTGTACACAAAAGAAGCCCGCAAAAGTTCGCCGGCGACGTGCGTATATGTATGCGGCATTTTCCGATTATTTATGCTCACCTTCACGGGCTTTGCGCGATCAGCCGTGCTTGATGTGGTAATCAGGTCTTTTTTCGAGGTAGCTCGTCATATCGGGTTGCTACTTTTCATTGTAGCATTTCGTTTTTCTCGCATAATCATCGGTCTTCCTGTAGAAACAGAAGCGCAGCGCTTCAAAGAACGTACATGAGGGTCCCAATCCCAGCATGAAGGTAAAATGAGTTAAGAGGGTGCATTGCGTAACACGATAGAAAGAAAGGACAACAGTAGGTCTGGCGCGCACAAGCCTTTAATTGCTCCCCCACCCCCGCTCTCTTCTCTATAGGGGAATCGCTCCTAAGTTGTACAGCGAATCTCTCTCAGTTACTGGTGTTGGCATTGGCGACGTGTGCACTCCTCAGTCACGAGAACAGAGCAATAAATATATAAATGAGCGGTGTTTGAACATAGGAAATCACGTTTTAAAACCAAGTGTCATAACAACTGGGCCATACACCACCGGTTGCATAACGTGAATTTATGGAAACGATTTGAATGTGTTGTACCGACGATTCTAACAGATTTGAAACATTTACTCTAACAGAAATAAATCAAGGCAAGGCAATCGGCCGCGTAAGAAGGCCATCTAGATGACAGGGAGCGCCTCACGTGAAGTGAGGCGTTCACGCGTTCACTCAAGCCTCTTTGCCTGTGCTGGAAGGTCACATGATCTCGCTTTGATCAATAAGGTGTAAGAGCGCGTATTTACAATCTAGCTGTGGATTTACACTGCATGATCTCGCTAGAAATCGCATGACGGCTGTTGAAACGCTATTTCCTTAGCCGGCCGTTCAAAGTGATCTCACTGTCGCCAAGCAGTTGGAATCGCCTCATTTCAAATATACCGGTGAATTTACAACACCACGTGATGTCGTTAGCCAATCACATACATTCACGCGGTTGCAGCTTCCCTGCCAGACGATTTTCACGGCGTGAAACTAGGTGAATATGATACTTTAACGGAAATTACTGCCATATTCCCAAGCTATGTGCAATTAAATTGCATTATATGGAGGTCTCTGTTAACATTTCCGAGAGTATTTTAGGTGGGTAAGGCACATCTGTAGCTTAATCGGAGTGGTTTCTACAAACCAACCAAGTAACCGGTGTTGTATACGATGGGGTAATTATCCGAACGACATCGCAATGCATGTTATACAGAGTTGTCTTCAGCGCAGCAAATACTTACAAGTAAACCTAAACAACTGTGTTCCGGCTACAGGAGATTAACTTTAGTGTCAGGTACCTAATCCAGATGCTCTATCCAGCATGCTGAAATACTTTCTTCAGCACACACAATAGAAATCTATTAAGAATGTTTTCCACATATTCACACTTGTACAGACTCACAGTCACACTAGTCACTACTCCGTCCTCTGCATGTGCCCACACTAAAAATTTCGGCAGATCCCACACCCTGTGGGAATCGGTTTCATGTGAAGCAGTCAGCGAATAGTTCTATGCTGCATTTTTTTTTGCTTTGAGTAAAGCGTTACGAGGTGGATCGACGTGTTTTTGTAAGTGTAGTAGTTGTGTGAACACTATGGGCTGATCAGGCACGTCGACAACCCTGGCGTTTAAAGGGTAACTTATTGACAGACGTAACCTCAGTGCTCACGCTAGAGCACATACGTCAGTATTATCGAAACAAAGTGCACCTTACGGTGCGATGATGTGAATATCACACGTAACTTTCGTTAGCGTGTTCAGCCGGGGTCGAGGGACGCTTGAATATGGCTTGCTGAATCATAGGAATCCAAATATAATATTTATTAAACTGCAATAAAGGCGGAGTCACACTGCAACCACAGACGTGAACCTTACATGACACCTGCATCGTAGGGGAACATATGTAGTGCTTGTTGCTTTGTTATAAAATTAGATAGCCATCACCACAACCACAATTGACGCTGCACCGATATTACGATTGCATTGGGTATTTTTGCAAAGCAGTTTCCAGACCTAACTTGGCTATGTTGTAGAATACCTGACTGCCACACAGAATGATTGGGCTCGGTTCCTGCTGGTATTCTAATATGTATTATTTCCATTCGTCGGTTCAACGTTGCCAATGTCGGTTTTTCTTGACGCTCTCGCATTTAAAACATCTATGTCTGTTCTCGCCATTCCTGGCAGATATAAACAGTTGTTACCCAGCTTTCCGGGTCTTCACAGAGTGATCATCGGAATCAGCGGAAAGTCGGAGGTTCCCTGGGCTGCTTCATGTCGATACTTTGAGGTGACACAGTAGCCGTAATGGTGCCTGTAGTCTTTGCGGTCTTAAAGCTTGACATGACAGGCCGGGGTACGCATTGTGGTGGCAGTCTTTGTAGTCTGCGGCTAGCCTGGCCCTGCTTATTGGCGTCCGTTCCTTCGCGATTTGGACATTGTTCACGGCTTGACGCGAGCGTCCAGAACATGAACAAAGAGCAACTCCACGGATGTCACGGCGTCGTGACTTCGACGAAGGCAGCATTCGGTGTGTCCAAGGTGAAACTCTTTATTTGGCAGAACTTGTGGCCAGGAAACGGACGTAATAGGGGCTGGCGTTTAACGTCCGAAAACCACGATATGATTATAAGAAGCGACCGGGAAACGGAAAGTCAAACTACAGCAACACACAGTACACTGATAGCGATGAACAGAGCGTCGGCCGTCGATAAATATATCATCGCTGCAAGTCCTTCATACATGATGCGTCGAACTTTCCAGCCTTATAACTGGTGGTCGTGCAAACTCTGGAATAATCTTGACTATTCGCGTCATGTGCGCAATCTTAACGAAATGATCTACTACAATCTGGAACATTCCCAGACATTCTCGCTGGTGCGGCTTACCTAAGGCAGTAGTAACACGCGTAAAGGGGCGGTAACGTAAAACACAGAAAGAAAGGAGCGCACGTGGCAATACGAAAGACAGAGAGGGATGTGCGCTCTAATCCACTTTGCACCCTGAGAGCGATTTCAAGCCCGCAAAACAGCCTTTTGCATGACCAGAATCGCACAAATGAAGGTGTAAGGGTGTTTTCCTTCGTTTAGTAGCCTCCAAGGCATAATGTTCCGCTGAAAACACCGTTCAGGAGCTAATGGTGTTTCGGGGTCTTGAAACACCATGGCCCATACGACCGCCTGCCAGATAATAATTTGAGACTCGCTGATTAATTAAAATGTCTTTGGATATGAGGTGAGGTTATATGAAAAGATTTTCTCTTTTGTGTTATCCACAAGCACACAATAAATTTACGCCTATTTTGTGAATATTTAATGTTGAAATATACAGAACAAAAATATCCCCACCGGCACTAAACGCGGGCTTAAGATACCATGGCTATATATACCAGATGGTCGGTGTAACGCTGTGTATAACGCTGCGTACGCTATATGTGTGTATGTAACGCGGTGTACGCGTGTGTATAACGCTGTGTACACTATGCAGTGTGTATGGTTGGGGGCGTACGGACACCTTCTAAGGTGATATCATCTGTTCTAGCATGTCCCCTGACAGGCGGACTTTCTTTTTTCACATTTTGGCAGTGATAAGGCGTTTTGGTTTCATTTTCGAGGTGCGAACGGAAATGTTGTGCAGCAGTGTCAATTGAAACCTCCAGGGCCGAAAGGGCCAGTCGCATTTACGAAGCAGGAACTGGTATATGCAGTGAATTTCTCTAGGTACCAATTCAGTTGTAAAAATCACACCATCTCCCGCTAAAGGGGACCATGAGGCGATGCGCAGCAGCGTTTCGGCATGTTGAGCCCGCGTTTCTGCGGGGAAGCGAAGAGGGGAGGGGAAAGGGGGAGTGGAGATGAGGAGAGGAGAAGGGGAAATGGCAGGTGGGGGAGCGAAGAGGAAGAGGGGGGATGGATAGGAGTTGTGTGGAGAGGGTTTACGCATGCGCAGTAAAGGTGGTCACGCCGCACACCACCACCACCGGTTTCAACTCCGCCATACGATGCTTCGCATCTAAATGTTAGGGCACCTTGCACCAAGTCGCGCAAAGATGGGTCTTTTTCTGCGTCATTTAAGTATAAACAAAGGCACTCGAACTACAGCAGTTAAGCTCGAACTATCTACACACCGGAAATGACATTAAACGGCTTAACTAGCGCTTCAGCGCAGTTTTTTTACATAAGGGAGGCTCCGAAGGCAGGTTTTCAGAACACATACACGTACACTGTGCTGGTGTTCCAAATAGTGTCGCGCCCAGTTTCGTTGATTACAACAATAATGAAATTGAATGCGCATTCAAGCCAGGGTTGCGTGTAAAAATCGCTAAGGCTAAATCTTACCGCTGCACCTCTTCAAACCACGTCGAAGTGGTTTGACGGAAATGATCACAGGCATCCTCATGGAAGAAAGTTTGTGTAAATCGCTTCTGTGGAAGCCCGCAAGGTGGCGGAAGGGTTCGGAAAGGGAAATGAGCAGCACCCGCTTGTAGTACGAGACCGCCACAAAAGTCATCAGTAGTTATCAGTCAGAAAGCTTCTAAGTTACCAAAAAATTCGTCCTGATTCGGGGATCGAACCCGCGACAACGTCTTTTCATGACAGTCGCTCTACGAAGTGACCTAACCAGGAAGCTAGCAAATGGCAGCGCGAGGGCAAATTTATCAACCACTCGAAGTGCATGGACACAAAATATTGCTAACCGGTTCTACAAAATAGTGCAAAGTGTCGCATGGGTTAAGAAAGGGAAAGTGCCAACCACAGTTTTCAATTTCGCAACCGCCATCATACGAGAAAAACCCGGCGCTGGTCAGTACAGAAATGCGCGTGTACGCAAAAGAAGCCCACAAAGGTTCACCGGTGACATGCGTGTATGTATGCGCCGTTTTCCTATACTTCATGCTCTCAATCATGCACTTTATGCGATCAGCCGTGCTTGATGTGGTAATGAGGCCTTTTATCGAGGTAGCTCGTCATATCGGGTTGCTACTTTTCATTGTAGCATTTCGTTTTTCTCGCATAATCGTCGGTCTTCCTGAAAGAACGTATATGAGGGTCCCAATCCCGGCATGAAGATAAAATGAGTTAAGAGGGTGCATTGCGTAACGCGATAGAAAGAAAGGACAACAGTAAGTCAGGAGCGCACAAGCCTTTCATCGCTCGCCCGCCTTCCCCCACCCCCCCTCTTCTCTACAGGGGAATAGCTCCTAACTTGTGCACCGAGTCTCTCTCAGTTACTGGTGTTGGCATTGGCGACTTGTGCACTCGTTAGCCACGAGAAGAGAGCAATATATTTATAAATGAGCGGTGTTTGAACGTGGGCAATCACGGTTTAAAGCCAAGTGTCATAACAACTGGGATATACACCACCGGTTGCATAACGTGAATTCATGGAAACCATATGAATGTGTTGTGCCGACGATTCTAACAGATTTGAAGCATTTACACTAATCGAAATAAATCAAGGCAAGGCAATTGGGCGCGTAAGAGGGTCATCTAGATGACAGGGAGTGCACACTTGGCAGAATTACGGTTGCGTCGGCGGCGAATCACGTGAAGTGAGGCGTTCACTCAAGCCCCTTTGCCTGTGCTGGCATGTCACATGATCTCGCTTTGACCAATAAGGTGTAAGCGCGCGTAATTACACTCTAGCGGTCGATTTAAACTTCATTATCTCGCTAGCAATCGCATGACAGTTGTAAGCGCGCACATTTCAAATATAGCAGTGAATTTACAACACCACGTGATGTCGTTAGCCAATCACATACATGCACGCGGTTACAGCTTCGCTGTCGGACGATTTTCACGGCGTGAATATTTCTGAATCTTGTACTTTAACGGCTATAACTGCACGATTCACAAGCTTCGTGCAAATAAATTTGCAGTCTACGGATGTCTCTGTTATTTCCGAGAGTATTTTAGGTGGGGAAGGCATCTCTGTAGACCATTCGGAGTGATTTCTACAAACCAACTAAATATTCGGTGGAGTATACGATAGGGTAATTATCCGAACGACATCGCAATGCATGTTATACAGAGTTGTCTTCAGCGTAGCAAATACTTACAAGTAAACCTAAACAACTGTGTTCCGGCTACGGGAGAATAACTTTGGTGTCAGGTACCTAATCCAGATGCTCTATCCAGCATGCTGAAATACTTTCTTCAGCACACACAATAGAAATATATTAAGAATGTTTTCCACATATTCACACTTGTACAGACTCACAGTCACACTAGTCACTACTCCGTCCACTGCACGTGCCCACACTAAAAATTTCGGCAGATCCCACACCCTGTGGGAATCGGTTTCATGTGAAGCAGTCAGCGAATAGTTCTATGCTGCATTTTTTTTTGCTTTGAGTAAAGCGTTAAGAGGTGGATCGACGTGTTTTTGTAAGTGTAGTAGTTGTGTGAACACTATGGGCTGATCAGGCACGTCGACAACCCTGGCGTTTAAAGGGTAACTTATTGACAGGCGTAACGTCAGCACTCACGTTAGAGCCCATACGTCGGTATTATCGAAACAAAGTGCACTTTACGGTGCGATGATGTGAATATCACACCTAACTTTCTTTAGCGTATTCCGTCGGGGTCGAGCGACGCTTGAATATAGCTTGCTGAATCATAGGAATGCAATTGTTACATTTATTAAACTGCTTTTAAAGTGGACTCAACACTGAAAACACAGACGGGCACCGTACATGGCGCCTGCATGGTAGGAGTACATATGTAGTGCTTATTGCTTTGTTATAAAATTAGATAGCCAGCACCACAGCCGCAACTGACGCTGCACCGATACTAGGATTGCATTGGGTAATTTTACAAAGCAGTTTCCAGACCTAACTTGGCTATGTTGTAGAATACCTGACTGCCACACCAAATGTGTAGGCTCGATTCCTGCTGGGATCCTAATATGTATTTTTTCCTCTCGTCCGGTCAACACTGCAAATGCCGGTTTTTCTTAACGTCCTCGCATTTAAATCATCTATGTCTGTCCTCGCCATTCTTGGGCAGATACAAACAGTTAATCACCTGTGGCGCATACACGTATGCCACGGCCCGTGGTAAACGGGTATGTGCCACACGTGTCTGGAGGAAAGGGTTTGACGACGTACGCGAGAGGAATTTCACGTTATTCATGTCATGACCACGCAGTCATTTTCTTCAAGTCCTCCTGCCCTCCCATGCTAATTTCGTTCTACACCAAGCACCCAGAAGTAGGCGGCTAGATAGATAGATAGATAGATAGATAGATAGATAGATAGATAGATAGATAGATAGATAGATAGATAGATAGATAGATAGATAGATAGATAGATAGATAGATAGATAGATAGATAGATAGATAGATAGATAGAAACGCTCAAAGTGCCTATGGTTCGCTAAGGTATGCTTCGCATCTAAAAATAAATGATAATTCATTAAACTCAATGCAGCAAATCTATGCGCGCAATCTCACATTCCTTACAGTTAAAGAAACCTATTTCTTTATGTCTTATTTCTGAAGCGTTCCCTGTTCTTAGTTTTTGTGCTTGCGGTGTTGAATGTTGTATGAATACACTTTGGCAGCCGTCGTTAGATATGCTAATAATCAAGGTGTAGCTCAAAGACGCATAAAAAAGACACGGAAACACAGGGACACATGTGCTATTTACAACTTTAATATATAATTGACAAGAAACAGAATATATACTGCTCCGAACTCGCAGGCGCGCGTGTTACATCCGGCAGCCTACAGAGGGCATTATGCAGAGATAACAGGCACACTGAATCACTGAAAAAAAAAAGTGCATGTTCCGGCGCAAACAGGACCACAGGCGTCGCGCTTACACAATCGCTACTCTTTTCTTTCATAAAGAACACTTCTGACAGCTCACGTGCCATTAATTCTTTACTCCTACCGATGACCTTCACATCCTGAGACATTGGAGCACATGCTTAGAGAGTTGCATATTCATGCCCTTGCCGAAATATTAGCCTGTTCCATGATTCTGTCGTACAGGCAGCGGCTAGTTTTCCCTACATAGTACTTGCCGCAGAGCAGGTGGATTTCATACACTACCCCGGTGGTTCAATGCACATACAGCTGTAAGCCTTGTCGTGTCTGATTCTTCTAGTATTTGTTTTTCGTTGCCCTTCAACCGAATTGTCACATATACAGCTTGACATGGCTTACACGGCGGCCTTTCAAATGGCTTGAACAGAACTACAGTGAAAACCAGAACACCGAATTTTGCCTGATTAAGGAAGCTACTCACGAGGTCACTTCATATGGGTCGCGAAAATTGGAACAAAATGTGGTCGAAAATTTATTGCCGCATATATTAACGCGGGGCGTACGTTGGAAGCGGTACTTAGTGAGTTCGAAGCAAATAATGAAAAGCAATAACTGAGCGAATTTTTTTTCGAATGTTTTGAATTTTGGTAATAACGAAGTAAACTAGCAGCTTAATATACGGATTATGGGGCAAGTGGCAATAAATTTGACTGTTTTTTTTTGCCTCCATAAATGTAGGCAGCTTGCTAACAAGAACTATTATTGGCCCTGAAAGTTGGAATAAAAGCGGTAGAAAATATATTGCCGCAGACATCAACGCGCTCAGTACGATTGAATTGCGACTAAGTGAGGTGGGGGCACATAGCGAAAACGAAAAGCCCCTGGAATTTTTTGCGAATAATATGATTTTTAAACATCCAAAGTAATCCAGAAACTTACTTTACGGATTACCTGGCACTTGTCTAACTAGCTCACTGCCGTACTTGTTTCGTCGAGCGCCAGAAATGGGGGGCGTATGCAGGAAGTCTGCTAATACGGCCTTGTGTGTAATATGGCTAGAGTGTACTAGGACAGGGGAGTGCTCCGAACGATCATCCAAAAGTGAAACCCAAGCAGGGTCGGTCTGCTTCTGGCGCTGAGATCGGTAGTCGGCAATTTGTCGGCGTTTCATAGTGGCGTCCGGTTCCTCCAAAGTGGTGCATGGTAGAATGACCGCTTCCCACGCATAAGGCCCGGGTTCGAACCGGAGATTTAGATGGTGGGTTCTATTTTTCTAGACGCCTACGTCTTGGTGCTCTCATGATCGCCTCCTTAATTTGATGTAGAGCGAATTTGGCATGCAAGGGTAAGAGGATTTGACGAATATGACTGTAGGGTCATAACATGAATACCGTGAAAAGCTTGTCGCGTAGGTCCTCAAACCCTTTCCTCCAGACAAGTGTGACAAACACTCATGTACCACGGGCCGCGGTGTACGGTTATGCGCCACAGGTAATTGACAGCTTATAGCTGCCCAGGAACGGCGAGAACAGACATTGGTAATAGAAATGCGAGAGCGTTAAGAAAAACCGATATCGCAGCCTTGACCCGACGAATGGAAACAATAAAAATTAGGACCCCGGAAGGAATCGAACGCAAGCATTCTGCGTGGCAATCAGCTATTCCACCACAGAGCCACGTCAGGTCTACAAACTGCTTTGGAAAAACAGCCTATGCAGGCGTAATGACAGTAAAACGTCAATTTTAGTTGTGGTGCTGGCTATCAAACTTCACAAGTAAGCAATAAACACTAATTATGTACGCCTACGACACAGGCGTCATATTAGATTAACACGTTTGGTTCCAGAGGTGGCTCCACTTTTCAAGCAGTTTAATAAAAATTACATTTATTCCCGCGATTCGGCAAGCTATATTGACGCATTGCTTTACCCCGGAGGAATGCAATAATGAAAGTTACGTATGGCATTCACATGATTGCACCATAATCTGCATTTAGTTTTGATAATACTGACGCATGTATCTAACGTGAGGGCTGACGTTACGCCGCACCATATGTTACCCTTTAATCTCCAGTGTTGTCGACGAGCCTGGTAAGTCTACTCGCCCTCCTGTGACTCGCTTCTGACATAAAAGTTGCCTTGCCCAACGTGGTCCGCCTTCACTGCTCGGCCGCAGAAGCTAGTAGCAGCAGAGCGAAAGTAGCACGAACCACAGCAGCAACAACGCCCATCAAAGCTTGCCGGAATGGATGGCGTCGTTGAACTGGAGAACGAGACATTGGCTCGCGACGCTAGCTCAGAGGACACGGCACTCAGCCACTTCGAGCCTAGGGGTTCGTTTTGCGGCACCCAGTGGAAAGTCACGTCGGTTTCTTTGCTACAGCTCAAGCATTTGGGCATCCGGCAGCATCACATGCACGCGGCATGTGTCGAACATCCCGTGACAGCGACCTTCGTGAGCATGCAAAGCACACGCATCAATACACGATACCGAAATTACCATTGAGACGCGCAGTTCGGCGAAAACGGAAATTTTTAACCACTCGCGCCATTCCCCATTGTTCTTTTTTCCATATATCAAACGGAAACGGTGAAGCAGCATTTTATTACGTGTTGCAATGCACTCAAGGCTCTTTTTTTTCTATCGCGACTGGTGTGATTACTAGTTATTAATTGTAGTCAGGACTCTACGTCATCAGGACCTTTGCAAAACATATCACTCGTGGCGCATATGGTGTCCTACATTCACCTCAATTTCTCGATTAGTAGAGCGCTGTTGTTGGTAATATTGACGTTTTATACATTCTCAAACCTTGATCTTTCACTCTGACGTAAATGTCTATTTGTCTTTAGTGTCGCATTAAGGTAGCCAGTAGCTGTACTTTTCTTTTCGTTAGTTAGGTGCCAATTTAAGTTTACTTTAAGTACAAGGTTGGTCTCTGAAACGCGCTAAGGGGCGATCAGTTACATACGTCATAAATTGAGGGTAAGTTTTACTTATGAATACGTGCATTAATCTGTTATTACATCTACTAGCGTTTGGGTCGTGGGATCCTTCCCTGATGCGGTGCATCTCACCGGTTCCGTACTCCACTATTCTGTCACTGGGCTTGATGTAGCACCAAAGAGTGTTTCTCAGTTGTACTTGCACCTTCTTGTCCACAGCCGTCCATAACATCGCAACTAATTTGTTCGCAGAGAGAAAAACACCATACGGTCATATGTTGCCCCAGCTTTTAGGTACGAACCATTACTTGATATCTATCTATCTATCTATCTATCTATCTATCTATCTATCTATCTATCTATCTATCTATCTATCTATCTATCTATCTATCTATCTATCTATCTATCTATCTATCTATCTATCTATCTATCTATCTATCTATCTATCTATCTATCTATCTATCTATCTATCTATCTATCTATCTATCTATCTCCGTCTCGGTGCACCCGTGTATATGCGGATATCGCTATATACATGCTATATACGTAAATTGGCATGACAGTGTAGGAGCGTATGATGAACATTATTATTAGGTCATGGCGTGCACAACGGGACATGCCTGTCGGGAATGTCATGAAATAATTTTCCCGCAATGAAACACGCCGTGAGAATAAACGTTGCTAGAATTCGGAAACATTTTTGGTAACATGTTTGCTTCAGGAGTCAATTCTGTCTACTTCCCTTTCGTCAATATCCTTTCACATAAAAAGCCAATGTTCTTCAGAGAAACTTAGGTAATAAATTCTTAAAAATGGCTCCTTTGTCTGACCCACGAATTCATAACGTGTACCCACAAGCACTCCAGCACAAAAAAATTCGGGGGGTCCCACTGATGCTGGTAGTCGATGTCATGGCAAGCATTAGGCAATTAGAGGCCTAAACAGAATTTTTTTATTGCTTTGAGACAAGAATTGCCAGTTGGACCGACTTCTTTGCGCATTTTGTCTGTGTTTCGTGGGCAGGCCCTTAGCGATGAAATTATTTGGGGCGAAGCACCTTAAGGCCGAGGATTGTCCGTATGGCATTTGAGCGCACGGCACAGCACTGTGTAACAACAAGTAGAAGCAGCTTTACGACAAAAAGACCAGGGGATTGCTCGAAGCAACGAGAATATAGTAGAGGTAACGACAGTGCCGTCAGTACTGATTTGATAGGCACGGTGCATCAACAAGAGGAGGAAGGTGAACCTCGACAGTAGGAAGTTATACACCGACATTAAAGCACCCATCAATCAAAGCATGCGACTGCACAGTGCACGCTGCGTTGAAAATACGCGAGTGGGCACTGCGCTGAAAATGTGTACATAAACACGTTCCAGACCACACATGTTCTTTTCTGCCATGGATGGAAACGAATGTTAGGCGCAGCATGCGGTGACTCATTGTCTACGCAGACAAGCTATCCCGGAAATGATGGCTGGGGAAGCAGTGGCAAGTCGGCAAAAATGGCAAGCGGACCTGGAGCTGGGAGCGCGGCAAGCTTTGCCTGCTCTTCATGATTCACATAGTGGAGGTGCATGAATTTTTTTGTGTGGGGGAGGGAGCACTTTGAACACCTTAGCTTTTTGAGAGCACCTATTTTGAGGGTAGTACTATTTGAGGAAGCAACATTTTGGATAAACAAATCCACGATTAGCTTATCAGAGGTGCCTCGGAAACGAAAAGTCAAACTACAGCAATACACACTGTACACTGATAGCGGCGAACAGAGCGCCGGTAGTCGATAAACCGATCATCGCTGGGACGCGCCGCCTTTTATACACCACGCATCGAACTTTCCAGCCTGATCAATGGTGGTCGCGGAAACTCTGGAATAATCTTGACTATCTACAACATGTGCGCAATCTTAACGAAACTATCTACTACACTCTGGAACGTTCCCAGGCATTCTGGCTGGCGCGGCTTCCGCAAGGCAGTAGTATCACGTGTAAGGGGGCGGTAACATAAAACACTGTAAGAAAGCAACGCTTGTGACAATGCGAAATACAGAGAGGGAGATACACTCTAAACCACTTTGCACCCGGAAAGTGACTTCAAGCCTGCAAAAAATCATTTTGCCTAACCAGAAATTGCGAATGTGAGGGTCTAAGGGTGTTTTCCTTCTTCAAATGTTCTTTAGGAAAAAAATGTTCTGCCCAAAACACCCTTTAAGAACTCAGGGTCTTGTGGGCTATCGAAACACCTATGGCCCATACGACAGCCGGCGAAATGATAATAGGGACCGCTGATTAAAAAGTCTTTGGATATTAGGCGAGTTTTTATGAAAACAATTCTCTCTTTTGGGTTATCTACATGCACACCAAAATGCGCGCCTATTCTGTGAATGTTTAATGTTCAAATATACACAAGAAAAATATCCCAACGGCGCTAAACGGCAGCTTAAGATGCAAAAGCTATACGTACCACATGATCCATGTAAGGCTGTGTAGCGCGAGCACTCCGTCGATTGGGTGTTTAACAATACACTATGGTGTGTATGGTTGGCCGCGTACCCTATCGGAAAAAACAGCGTTCCCAGTGCCTCCCAGTGCCTTTCAGCGCACTGGGTGGCACTGGAAACGCTGTACAGTGTGTCCCAGTGTACTACAGCGCGCTGGGAGGCACTGGGACAAACTGTACAGCGTGGCCAGTGCCGCCCAGCGCGCTGAAAGACGCTGGGAATACTGTACAGTGTGGCCCAGTGTCTTACAGCGCACTGGGAGGCACTGGCCACGCTGTACAGTGTCTGCCCGCACACTGGGAACACTGGCAGCACATTGGAAAAAACTGGGCGCGCTGGGTGGAATTTATATAAGAGTTGGTATTGGGTCGCGAGAAGTCGAAATAAAAACTTATCGAATATCTTGAAAATATTATTCTATTCTGTGTCCTACACATCTCCAGCTTTAGTTTTAGTTAAGAGACGTACGTACGTATACGCTAAAGCAATCATCTGTCGAGCGCGCGCGCGCGCGCGCGTGCTTTCTCAGAAGTGTGTTATCGAGTGTCGTAAATGCAGTTCATATAACTGCATCGAAAGAACTTATCGTCCGCAACACAATATGACATTAGTATCAGTCTGATAATACTATAAACCTACTTTAGCAGCCAGTCCTTTCATATGGGCTCGTACCGCTGAAAGCCGCACGTCAGCGGCAACAGTGAGCCAATGTAACGCTGAATCTCGGCGTTTTTAGCTTCTGATTCATGTAGTCGAAGGTGCAAATATGGCCACGCATGAGTCAGGTATGATCGAAATTACATTTGAACGGTTATTAGATTCTTCGTAATTGAATATCCACGTTGTTCACAGCGATCGTGGCGCACGGAGTACAGCTCTAAGCCTAACGGTTGGTTCGGCTAGGATGAAGTACTGCGGCTAGCCGCCTTACTGCGGCCGTATTGTACGTGGAACGTAAACAAAAAGGACAGAAAATATGTTCAAACGGGTGACGAAAACTAAAGTGTTCAGTGTGCAGGTCAGTTGCACATTGTGTTTTACAATGGTATGCCTAACTGCTTAGCGAGTCAGTGCGATTGCCGAAACACATCTGCGGTTACGCTAATATTTTTTGCGGCAAAACGAGCCAGATAGACGTTTTAACTCTAGGCAGCACATAAAAAACAAATTAAGTACCTTCGCTTAGGTTAACGCGACCACGAAGAGACTGAAATCTGCGTTTCTAAACAAGAAAAATGAAAATACTGGCTATCGGACGTAGTTAAAACGTGAAGTAAAAAGAGGCCGTCTCTCGTCTTCTAGGCGTGGTGCAGCGGTAACGTGTCAGATTCAGGATACATGGTGCGTCGAGGTGGTGGGTTCGACTCCCCCTCGCTCTCGTTTTTTTTTTTGAGGTTTTTTTTTGTCGCAGTGCGCGCGTATCAGCCCTAATTACGGGCTGGGTATGACCACAGTTTTTATAAACTATTTAAAAGCCCTATTTCGGCCCGTAAAGGGTGGCCCAGTGTGCAGTGTGCAGTGCGCCAGCGTCCAGCATGCCGCGTGCAGCGTGCAGCGAGCCAGCGTCCCAGTACCCAACGCCACACTGGTGCAATAATCAGGTATGGCACTGGGACAGTGGCACTGGGTTTTCCGATAGGGTACGTGCACCTTCTATGCCGATGTCATCTTTTATTGCATGTTCCCTGACAGGTAGAATACGTTTCACGATTTTTCAGCGATAAAGCTGTTAAGGCCGTTGGTAGCACCCATGATATGAGTGTTTTGATGCGTCAAAAGGCATGTTTTAGGGGCGAAGCTCCTCTTAGTCTAATCTTGTCACGTCTCCGTTGTCCGGCGTAATCTCCTTTGCAAACTGCCCACTACTTCGTCTTTGCAAACATCCCACTACGACCCATCCCCGATCCATCACTTCACCGATCCTCAAACCGTTATAATGAAGGGGGAACGGAAGCCACGTCTAGCTACCACTTACGATTAATAAAATTTCTTTTAGAAATATATACAGCGTTTGTCACGTCTTTGATGATGTACTGGGCTATCGCTTTGATTACTGCTGGGCGAAACCACTGAAGATTTCATGGTGTAACCATGATTGCTTCAGGAGCTTCGCCCAAGCTCTTCATCATTCACCCGTGGATATGCTGTGATTTTTTTTAAATGTAAGGGTGATAGTTTTAGGCACGGTAAAACCTCTTTAAGTGTGTAAACTGGTTTTATGTGTAGTGGCAGCATTCCATATCGGTCGGGAGATTCAAGCTGCATAGACAATGCTTCTGTTACTCTTGAAGAAACTCACCTTGTTTATTGCTCTATTTCACGTAAAGTGATTGCGCAGCAGGCAGTTTGGCGTAATCACTTTTTGTCGACAGTGTAGGGTTCTTGAAAAGCCTTTATCTAGATTAACCGTGTTATAAATGAACCTAATTTTGAATAAAACGCGATCGCTGCTTTTAGCCCATCATTGAGCGCTTTATATTCTGTGCCGTCGTTTTTCAGTCGGGGTTTGCCGTCGTGTGTCTAAACCTACTTTCCCGACTTTCCTTTGCGCTGATTACACCATGGGTAATTATTATGAGATTCGGTCCTTAGATGTCCGGTTAAATCTACGATACACATGAATGACAATGTGCGGCATTGTCTGAGTTGTATTGTTTCAACTTTGTAAGAAAGAAACGTAAAAGTAATTAATTTACTTTCAGAATTTCTCTACTCGCTTTCACGGAACGGGAACTGTTAAATGTAGTCAATTTATCCTTCTGCTAATGCAGCTGTAAAAAATTAGCGCTGCTTGCACTAAGTCGCGCAAAGATCGGTCACAGCAGAGCTCCTGGGAAGCTAGCTGGACCAGGTTTGGCCAGGCTTTTACACTCACACCTCTATCTTTCGCACTCGTTGCTGTATACTACAGCTTACATGGCTATGCTTGCTGTCACCAAGATATTTTTTGCCAAGAATTTCGCTTTCTCTCTACTTGTTTGTCTTTCCTTCTTTTTTTCACTGTCTTTCCGTACTCGTTGTCTTGCCCATAGGAGTTTTTTCATTCCGCGCCGCAGAAATGGGCGCATATGTTCTGGCAACAAACAAGAGGAAGACAATGGAGAAGAGAGCGAGTACGACTTCATGATGATAATAATTTTCTTTCTACGACACACGGCTAACCTCGAGCATGACGGGTATGCTGTAAAACAATTTTCCATTTTTACTTTTAGCAGCAACATGCACAAGGCTGCTAACGCCTCATAATACTGCGTTGCAGGAAAACTAAACCGGAGCAAATAAGCATGGCAGGATAAACAAATGGTTTCAACAAATAGTTTACCAGATATGCAAAAATAATGCGGAAGACGCCAGAATGTCACTGAAAACGCGCAATTATATCAATCTGCTGTGATTATATCATATTTCTTTGAACAGATAGCTTTGTTTCAGAAAGCGTATCAGAACGCTATACTGGCACGTGAGCGCGCGCGGGGTGCGCACCTAGGAGTGTAAGGTTTCGGGTGCATGCTCAGCTACGAAGCATGGAAAGCTGCGTCTGAGTGTTTCAAACAATGTCGCAAACTTAAGGCACATTTGGGTAGTGAGCATTGCGCAGCGCGATTCCCTCGGTAAGGGACGTACTACGCTGGGATTCACAAGCTATTGCGCCGGCACCCTTATTTCGCGCATAGCAGTGCCTAGGTTCAGCGTTGTACAAGGTCCATAGCAAAGCCTGAGGCTTTCGTGGACATAAGACAAACGGGTGAACCGATGAATACAGCTGAAAGTAGCTATTCACTGAGTGTTCACATGTTGATTGGCGATTAGAAAGTTTAACTCGGCAAATTGGTGTGATTCCATCTTGAATGAGTAAAACGCGCAATAGAACGAGGACGAACAGAAGAAGCAACAGACCCCGGCGCCGAAGATGCGCTGAAGGTTCTGAAGATTGGCGATACCTAGAGTCACTGTATATGCTACCATTAGGTAGCAGAGTAGCGCATAGGTCCGGCTAGCAACCACAGCTGTGCGGTGAAGTCGCACTCCATTTTTGCAGGCGACATGCCCACCGCGTCGCCGATAAACATGTCTGGCGTGTCGAAGGCCGGCGATAAACATTGGCTGTCGATGACTAGTGTTAATTGAGTGAGCTGCAGCGGCGGCGTCGAGAAATAAACAAATTGGCCCGACTGTCAGCTTCTCCGCAATGAATGGTTGCTAGCGGCGTTTGGAAAATAGATGCGCAACTCTGCTACCTAAAGGTAGCATATACAATAACTCTAGCGATACCTAACCATGTGGATGTCAATGACCCGGGTGCGCCAGTACGCATCGTGAGTGCGCTTTCTCGAATAACGTGTTTAAAAGTGCTGCTCAATGGACGTGCTGCTTAGCGTTACTGTATCGTCTGTACTTTCGTGCTGAAGTAATTGATGCTCAACAAATTGTTCACGAAAGTTGTATCGGGTACAACTGAAGTCCCATTCTGCAAGAGTTACGCAGCGTGTGCGCTAGGTTCAGTATTTAACCAAAAAAAAACAACTAATCAGTAAATAATTTCTGTTACTTTCGCCATAAAACGGCATTGTATTTATCATATTTGGCACTCGTGGTTTCATTTGGATTGAATATCTCTGCGCCACAATGTCAAATTTTCGCCCATAGTTATTGTCAAGTAAATTCCGAAGCACATTGGAATGCAATGACACGGTAATCCGCCTACAAGAGCCAGAAAAGACGTCCACCTCTGATAGCCTGTAGGATACAAAGTAGGTGCAGAGTTAACTCCTCATCGGTCGAACCGAGCGATAAGGTATTACGTGGTAGGGGTGGGAGAGAGCAAAGATAAGAACCAATTTACTATAACCGGTGTCGTTAGAGACTTATCTCGCAGTTCACTGGCAGCTTGAACGACTTAACTAAAAGCAAAGGAAAGTTAAAATGCTATACTTATCATCATCATCACATCCTCGGTTGACCGCAGGACGAAGGCAGTTCCTAATAAAGCCAACACAACGTGTCTTCTTTCAGCTCATTCTATTTTAACAAAACAAAAATTGACAGCTAATTGAAGCAAGCCCACTAGGAAACTACCCCTCTTTATTACATATTAGAGGGCACGGCATTAAAGATAATCATCGTGGATTTTGGGATCGGTATAATACAGACGAAGAAATATCCAAGGTTTTATGAAGGATACAAAAGAGAAAGACAAAGCCAGAATGCTTGACTGCAGGAAAATACAAACAAAAATACGATCACGAAAAAAAAGAACGGGAGAGCCTTACAAGGCTGCCTTAAAAAGCGCTGTTTTAAAGGGGCCCTGCAACACTTTTCTTAGTTATATTGGAATAGTCTCATTATTGACATATGACTCTTCACGAGTCACATGCCGCAAAAATTTTTCGAATCCGTCAGGTCTAAGTGGTGTTACCAAATTATAGGGATCACGTTCCGCAGCTTTCTCCCTCAACTCAACGCAGCGAGCGCGCGGAAAGCTGCGCGAGGCGTGAAGGGAGGGAGGGAGGGCGGAGGTGCGAGGAGGCGACGTCAGCGCCGGCGGCATTTTTTTCATTTTTTTCTCTCTGGCGTCTCGGCGCAACCATGTGGCCTGTGGCGCCACTTCCGGTCGGCTCGCGCGGTCGTCGTCGAGACTCGAGCGGCGGAGCCCATGGCATCGTGTATCGCGCGTGCTTGAAAACTGCGAGTCGGTTTGGTAATGTTGGGTGTGCACCTCGAACTGCCGTAGTGTTTTCATCGCTCTGCCAACCATGGACGCAAACTTGCGTGCGCGTTTGGAACGAATGACAGCTGAGATGGGTTTCGACCCACACTCCGATACACCGCCTCTTCGCACTGCTCGCGCTTGAATCGTATTCAACACGGCAAAGCTGCGTGCACCCTTCTCCCAGTGGCAGTACTTCGATGCTGTTTGCTCTTCGAATGCGGGCGCACAGCGAGTGCGGGCTGACAACAAAGAGCTGCAGACTAGAAGAAAGGATCGTGGGGCATCGGGCCGGCGCGGACCCATCCCCCGGCTGTCTGCAGCTACCGTGAAAATGCGAGTCTGCTTGGTTGCTGTGTCGCAGTTTCTCGGGAACCTGAGACTACGGGGAGGATACGCCGAGGTACGGCTCGATGACATACTGAAGAGACAGCGAACGGGACTCTCGCCATACAGCGAACACAGATATCCTAAGCTAGCCGGCGCCAGCATTGTTATCGGAGAAATGCTGCACCGCTGCCTCGGTCGGTCGTGAGAACGTGCCGACGATGCAGTTTCCAGCTGACGAGGCAACACTCGAACGGCTGCCACTCTCAACGGCAACCAGCGATGGTCAAAAGCACAAAGATATTCACGATTTCGGCACTGCACATGGTGAAGAAAACGCAACCACGCAACTACGAGCAGACGAGCTGACGGTGAGACCGGAAGTGCTAATATTAATGTTTGTTCGGTGTTTGAACGGCATAACACAATATAAACATACATATTATCTACTTATTGAACTCAAAATTAACAACTAAAGTAATAATGAGGGTGTTATCGTGATTAAAACATCAGCCAATGGTGGAACTGCCGACAATCGCGTCATATATTGCGGACTAATACATCATTTGTCGAGAGAAGAGGGAGCGATTTTCAGCTGACTTTGAGAATTTATTGTAAATTCCAGGCCGCTGGCTTCGCTATAATATTTGGCTCGCGTGTTCTCGGGAGCCTCGACTACCGATTGGCAGCGCTTTTTGACCCTGCTCAAAAAGTGTTGCAGGGCCCCTTTAAAGGAAAGTGAGATAACTATCGTGTTCATAATCATGGAAAGAACGGAGAGCTGAGTCTTGAAAGCACGGAGAAAGGAAGATCTGCTCGCGGCGTGAGTCTTGGGAGTTTGAGAGGCACTCGTAATGACAATGTGCAACAGTATCGCAAGACAATATTCGAAGCCCAAAAGCAGAGGCCCAAGTGCACGCTTGTCGAGTGCTTGAATGTACGGCAGAGCGTGACGCTCATTGCGCCCAAACAAGCACGAGCCACACCTAGAAGATATTACGAGTATGATGTCGCCAGACCTGTCGCGCCCGATTACGTGATTGGCTAGTATCGACGCCAGAAAAACAGGCCTGATCTATTGGACGAGCAATATGGTAGGACTATGTGAAGAATTAAGCGAGCAGCGTCTATGAAAAACAACCAAAATGCAGGAGTAAGCACATAATCATGCACACGACACGAAAAACGCCGAATAGCATTTAGGTATGGCACATAATCAACATTAAACACATATTCATTTAAGCGTTCCGTATGTCAACATAGTTCCCTTCAGAGTCATCCCTGGCTGACATATGCTTTTGAAATACTTGATCGAAATCTTAATGTTATTTAAGTGTTTTCGTTGAAAACATGTTTCGATCTTGTTTAACCTATCAATTCTATAGTGATCGAAAGAGTGCAAATAGAAATGAATCTGCCGTAGGAGGGCACACAAAAGATTTTCCTTTCGCAGGTTCGTCAGGAATGGCGAGTTCGCAGCTCTTTATAGCATCGGTATTCAAGCTTGATAGTTCAGCAACCACGTTTTCACAGTGGACTTTATAGGGCACGATCTTTCTGCGTCAGTGAATGATAAACGTCAATAAATGAAAAAGGCACTCGAACAACAGCACTTAAGCCCGAACACTCTACATTTCGGAAATGACATTATACGGTAAGGAAGCGTTCGAAGACAGAGTCTCAGTGCACAGACACGACCACTGTGCTGGAGTTACAGATAGTGTCGCGCTCAGTTTGGCTGATCAGAGCAATAAGGGAATTGATAGAGCGTACAAGCCAGTCTTGCGTGCGAAAAACGCTTAAACTTAAGCTCGACGGTGCACTTCTTCAAACTACGTCCATGTGGTTTGACGGATATTAGCACTGGCATCCTCATGAAAGAAAGGGTGTGCAAATCGCTTATGCTGAAGCCCCCAAAAGTGGCGCAATGATTGAAAGGGAAATTAACCACCACCCTTGTCTAGCACGAAGCAACAAAGAAGGTTATATGTAGTTATCAAAAACAAACTTCTTTCTTGCCAGACAATGCGTCCTGATACGGCGATCGAACCCGCGACAACCTCTTTTCGAGACGGTCGCTCCACGAAGTCACCTAACCAAAGCTAGCAATTGGCAGCGCGAGGGCGAATTAATCAACCACTAGATGTACATGGACGCAGAATTTTGCTAACCGGTTCTGCGAAATCCCGCAAGCTGTCGCATGGGTTAAGAAAGGGAAATTCACAACCACAGCTTTCACTTTCGTAACCGCCATCATCCGCGTAAAACCTGGCGCTGGTGAGTACAGAAATGCGCGTGTACACAAAAGCCCGCAAATGTTCGCCAGTGACATGCGTATATGTATGCGGCGTCTTTTCCTATAATTCATGCTCTCTTCATGCGCCCTTAAAAGTCACCTTCTTTCCTTCATTCATAGCAAGGGTCTCGTTCTGGCAGACATGATGCCTTCAGGTAGTATACGTGGGATTAATGGTGAGCTGCCAGCTCGTCAAAAGATCACGTGCTACGTGACTACCAAAACGGCAGAAATAGAGTGTTCCACGCTCGCCGCCATGGCTGCGATCGGCGCTGACTAGCACTCCTAGGTTTAAGTGCACATATATACCCCATAAAGTGGACGGGGGGGGATGACCGCCGCCATAGCTCAGTGGTAGAGCATCGGACGCATTAATCGAAGGTCGCAGGTTCGGTCCCTGCCGGCGGCAAGTTATCTTTTCGTTCACTTTACGTTCTTCACATTTATATTCTAATTATTACACATAACATCTCCTATACTTTCCTTGGCATTATTGTCTGTTAGTTCTCATTAATATTGTGTCTAACAAAGAAAAACGAGCCCTTAAAAGTAATCTTCGTTCCTTCATGCTCTCTATCCAGGGCTTTACGCGATCAGCTGTTTGTGATGTGGTAATAAGGCCATTTATCAAGGTAGCTCGTCATTTCGGGTTGCTACTTTTGATTGTCGCATTTCGTTGTTTCTCCGCATAATCATCGTTGTTCCTATAGCAACAGGAACAACGACAGTTATGCACTTCAAAGAACGCATATGAGCGTCCAGTCCCGGCATGAAGGTAAAATAAGTTAGGAGGGAGCATTGCGTAATTAGATAGAAAGAAAGGACAACAGTGGGTCACGCGCGCACAAGCCTTTCATCGCATGCGCCCCCTCTTCTCGATAGGGGAATTTCTCCTAACTTTTACATCGAATATATCTCCGTTACTTGTGTTGGCATTGGCGGTGTGTGCACTCGTTAGTCATGAGAAGGGAGCAATAAATCAGACTGCGTTTATCAGGTGAGGCAGTGTTTGAACATGGGCAATCACGGTTTGGAGCCAACTATTATAACTACTGGGCTTTACACCACCGGTTGCATAATGTGAATTTATGGAAACCATATGAATGTGTTGTACCAACGATTCCAACAGATTTGAAGCACTTACACTAATCGAAATAAATCAAGGCAACTGTGCGCGTAAGAGGGTCATCAAGTTGACAGGGAGTACGCACTTGGCAGCATTACGGCTGCGTCGGCGGCGAATCACGTGACGTGAAGCGTTCACTCAAGCACCTTTGTCTGTGCCGGCAGGTCACATGATCTCGCTTTGACCAATAAGGTGTGAGAGCGCGTATTTACAATCTAGCGGTGGATTTACGTTGCATGATGTCGCTAGAATTTGCATGACGCGAGGCGTTAGTTGAAACGCTATTTCCTGAGCCGGTACGTCAATTGATCTCACTATCACCAATCGCAGTGAATTTACAACACAATGTGATCACCTTAGCCAATCACATACGTTCACACGGTTACAGCTTCGCTGGCGGACAATTTTCACGGCGTGAAACTTTCCCAATCTTACCTTAACGGAAATTACTGAAGGATTGCCAAGCGTTGTGGTAATAAATTTGCATTATACGGATGTCTCTGTTATCATTTTCGCGAGAATTTTAGTTGGGTGAAGCATCTCTGAAGCTAATTCGGAGTGATTTTCTAGAAACCAACGAAATAACCGGTGGAGTATACGATAGGGTAATTACCTGAACGACATCGCAATGCACGTTATACATAGTTGTCTTCAGCGCAGCGCAGTAAACCTAGACAAGTATGTTCCGGCTGCGGGAGTTTAACTCTGGGTGTCAGGTGTCTAATACAGATGCTCCATCCAGCATGCTAAAATGCTTGCTTCAGCACATTCAAGAGACGACCTTTAAGAATGTCCTCGACATAAGCACACTGGTACAGATTCACAGTCACACTAGTCACTAATCGGTGGTCTGCACGTCTGCGCACTAAAAAATAAATGTTGATTGAAATAAACTTAATGTGGCCAAATGTATGCGCACAACCTCACATTCCTTATACTTAAGCAAACCTATTTCTTTATCTCTTATGGCTGAGTGTTTCCGATTCTTTGATTTTGTGCTTTCGGTGTTGAAATATTATATGCATACATTTTGGCAGCCGTCGTCAGATATGCCAATAATCATGGTGTGCGTCTTTACTCATACCCAGGACCATGACATCATGGGACCATGGTGCACATGCGCGGCACCCACAGAGCCACGTAAACTCATTCTCTTCTATTATAACGCAAAACGTCAGATACAGGCAAACCTCGAAAACAGCAACCAGGAACGAGGGCAAAAGCGGGCATGGCGTTGGTCCAGGCCAAGCGCCGTCGATCTAGCGCTGTTCACCTTCCCGACGAGGCGTGTGCAATTTAACCGAATGCCGCGTACGTGCTGGAAGGGCCGCACTGAATGTGCGCCTGATACTATCTTCTTCAATAAAGAAAATTCATTATTTTTATTTAGTACAACGAAGTGTTCACCACACGGATTGACTTTTCTTTAGTTTTTCACGTTTCCGCGAGTGGACGCACGCTGCACCTTGAATATCGCTGCAAATGGTATTAGGACCTCTACGAAACCGCATCTCAAAGGTTTTGCAATGCACAGAAAGTTGCATATTCATGTTATTAGGGCTTGAACGAAACCGTATCTCAAAGCGACATATTGTGCCTTCAGCAGTGCACACACAACCTGCAGTCAGGAAACCATCGCACTTGATAATTTATGGCGTCGCTCGTATAACGGGAGCCTGTACAAACACGTGCACAATGTCTCAACTCGTTGATTTAGAGCTTTAGTTGAGCGTCCACAACAGCTCGGCGGTCGTAGACTGCCAGACACTTTTAGTTGGGTGTATGTAACGAGCATACATACGCAGCACAGCTGCGGGAGGGAAGTGCACATGCGCAGTACGTAAGTATCGATTCCAGGGATGCGCGAGCACGCCCGTAACAAGACGTTGTGTACGTAACGCAACGCTTAATACGTAGTGTTCTCGCGAGATCTCGAACAAACCAGAAACGAGAGCACATGATGGCTGCGGTGGCTTTCCATGCAGACAGCAACAGCGAAACCGATGCAAGTAGTGCGTACTCCACATTGGAAGGACATGTTTCCATGCCAGACAAGGTATAATCAAGCGGCACGTTACGGCATCTTGACGAGTGGGAAGACATAGACTGGTGTCTCACAAAAATCCTCAAGCAACCGTATTCGACAATTTGTGTGCGGAACGCGTTAATCTCGTTCTACCAGGCCTCTCGGTGAACGAGACTGTAACAAAAAAAAATGGTTGGTTGATCCCTCCGTCATAGGAATCGGTATAACACGAAAGTGAAACGTGTAGTCACAGAAGTAGTTTATTATTTATAGTGCATTGGTATATGAGAGCTTGTACAATGTCTACTGTTTTTTGGCAGATATAGCACCGGTTGATGTGGACGCATCTCACTCACGTTGACGCCTAGTGGCACATCTCCGTAACGACGACACACGCCCATGATCCTGATTTAACCCTTGTGGTAGCTGAAGTTCTTAACGTATACGTGGACTCCGCATATGGTGAATCCCGCGCAAAGATGGCACCAACAAGCACACCATAAAAATCACAGCATATCCACGGAGTGAATGATGCTGAGTGGGCGAAGCTGCGGAGGTTCATCGGTAAACCGTGAATCTTTCGTGAATTCTGCCCAGTACATCATCACCGACGTGAGATCGGGCGCGTTTATACTAAAGGTTCGATGAGTTATGACGACTTGCAGCTCACTTTAATTTTACATGTACGCTGTGAATTTTCATTGTTTAGAAAACCATTGCTTTAGAAAACATCTGGCGTCTTTCGTTAAGCAGCTGGCGTCTTTTCGTTTTGCTTTAGAAACATCTGGCGTTCTTTCGTTTTGCTTTTACAAAACATCTGGCGTCATTCGTTGGTTTATTTCATCAATCAACGGCGTTTTGAACAAAATTTTTATTGTTTAATCACGCACAGGAAAAATCTCACCAGGCACCACCTTGGAGGTAAACAATGGCTGCTAATGGGAATGAGAGACAGAAGAAGTCGGCTTTTAGCTAACACTTACACTTCTACTTCTACTAACCTTTCCTACTGGAACATGCCAATGGCTGCTAATGGGGAATGAGAGACAGAAGAATTCGGCTTTTAGTTAACTCGCGCGCTGCGAATTTTTTATTGTTCAACAACGCACAGGAAAAATCTCCCACCGGCACCACCTTGGAGGTCAAAGCGTAAGACTGGTTACGCACTACGACTACTACTACGACTACGACTACGAGAGACGAACGGGTGCCGCCTTAAGAAGCTTCGCCCCTAAAAACTAATGCTCGATATGCATTCCTTCAAAGCGTCGCGAAATGCGAAGAGAAACGCTACGCGCGTCGTGTCTTCCCTCTAGCCTGCACGTTACTTCTCACAGGGCGCGCAGGGAACGCGGAGCAACAGCCAGGCGAGCGTCGGAGAGCTATTTGTCGATATGGATGGATGCTATGAGCGAGGCTTGCGCTAAAACCGCCACCACACGGTGTGTTAAAGCGTTGACGAAATTAAACTTGCATTGGAAACGTGCCGAATGGGACGGTCGTTGCAACAGCGCGTTTTTAGGGGCGTAGCTCCTCTTAGTCTAACCTTGTCACGTCTCCGTTGTCCGGCGTAAACGGATCTCCCGTATGATGCAACAGATGGCGCTGTCTCATAGAAGTACATACAAACTGCAGTTCAGGGACGATATTCGAGATGGCGCTGTACAGAATCTGTGTCTTCATCACCATTTCTCGTCTCATTTCCTAGATGGCGTTGGTCCAATAGAATTGTGTGCAATATGGCGCTTGTGTGAATCGACACTAGATGGCGCTGGAAGTGCCGCTGCTCTCCGATTGGCTGCTGCGCATAGCAGAACAAAATGGGATAGAGTGAAGCAGACGTGTTCAGAGCACCTTTGGGTTTCGGGCACAGTAGGTGGAAAGAAAACGTGGCTAGGTGTAGCATACTTGTGGACGGGGAATAACTGCAGAGAAAAGAATCTGGAGATAGTGAAATGCATAAGCACCGATATTAAAGAATTTGGTCATGATGCCGAAATAATCCTTCTAGGGGACATGAACGCTCACATTCGTGACCTTGACGGATATTCAGACACCAATGGCAAGTTATTGGTAGATCTCTGCGAGCAACATAGTCTTGAGATAGTTAACGTGGGGCCGAAGTGTGAGGGGCAGATCACGTGGGAAGTCGGAAACAGGCAATCGAGCATTGATTATTGTCTCATGACAGAAGGAATATATGACAAACTTAGAGAGATGAGAATAGACGAGGAAGGCATTAACAGCTTGGGTAGTGATCATAAACGCATAATATTACAAATGGGATATAAAACTGAAAATAAGAACATAGAATCAAAATTTGGCAGCTTGTATCTAAATGACAAACAAATAACGAATGTAGCCGTAAGAGTCGAAGAAAAAGTAGACGAACTGCCAGGCAAAGACTGGAAGTATAGTGAGCTGCTACATATAATCACAAAAGAAATGGAAAAAGAGAAGAAAACTATTTGTTGGAAAGGAAAGAGAAAGCCAAAAAGTTGGTGGAACAAAGAAATCCGGGAGGCGATCGAGAAGCGACGTGAGGCATCACAGGAGCACAGACAGGCAAAAAATGAGAAGCGGCCACAGCACGAAGTCAACCGAATATGGGAAATATATTTAGAGCAAAAATCCATCGTGCAGAAATTAGTCGAGGCAAAAATTAAAGGTGAAAGTGAACGCTGGATGACAGAGATTCGCGAAAAGAAGAAGGCCGCGCCTAGGATATTTTGTAGCCACCTAAAAGCGCTAGGTAGGAAGTCTGTCACAATGCAACAACGTTTGGTAGATGAAGGAGGAAATCAATTGGAAGGGCATGAAGCGCTAGGTTACATCCGAAAGATAACAGCCGATTCGTTTAAAAAGGTCACCCAGGGGATTCCCCCGGTAGGTAATAGTACGCAAAGGTGTGCAACTGACGAAGATGTAGTACTAGAGAATTTCAATTGGAAGAAGGCCGAAGGAAAAATTCCTAAGCGCACTACTCCGGCCTTAGATGGGGTTCCCGTCAGCCTCATTAACGAACTCGGACATAACACTAAAGAAGCACTGCTGAAAGCCGTAGAAAAGTGCTTACAGGAGCGGGAAATACCAGACAGTTGGCGAAAAAGTAGAATGAACTTAATCTATAAAGGCAGGGGAGAAAAGGATAATATTCGCTCGTATAGACCGCTAACCATTACATCGGTGCTATACAGGTTGGCGATGCAGGCAGTAAAATTAAAAATAGAAGCGTGGGTAGAACAAAATGATATTTTGGGAGAACTTCAGAATGGATTTCGAATCGACAGGCGGTTAGACGATAATCTGTTTGTTCTTACCCAGTGTATAGAAATATCGAAAATAGAAAACAGGCCCTTATACATAGCTTATCTAGATATCACCGGAGCGTATGACAACGTTAAGCAGGAAATTTTGTGGGATATATTGAAAGAAGTGGGCATAGGGGACGACTGTATACAGCTTTCGAGGGAAATGTACCGAGAAAATACAGTTTGTATAGAATGGGAAGGAATAAGTAGCAAGGACAGCGTTGAAATTAGCAAGGGGCTGAGACAGGGATGTCCTTTGTCCCCGCTGTTATTCATTCTCTACATGGTGAGGATGGAAAAAGCGCTAGAAGGTAGCAACATTGGGTTTAATTTGTCACACAAACAGGTCGGCACGATGGTTGAGCAGAAGCTTCCAGGTCTATTTTATGCTGATGATATTGTCTTATTTGCGGACAGTCAAGATGACATACAGCGACTGGCAGATATATGCGGAAGGGAATGTGAGGCTCTAGGACTAGGATTTAGTGCAACAAAATGTGGATTGATGGTATTCAATGATCACGAAGACCATGCGGTCTTCATGCAGGGCCAAAAAATACCGAGGGTAAGCGAGTACAAGTACCTCGGAGTATGGGTAAATGAAGGGGATAGATATATGGAGGTACAAGAGAAAGCAGCGGTAGCAAAGGGAAAGAGGAATGCTGCAATTATGAAGCACAGAGCTTTATGGGGATACAATAGGTACGAGGTGCTTCGAGGGCTGTGGAAGGGTGTGATGGTCCCGGGGCTTACATTTGGGAACTCAGTGGTTTGCATGAAGTCAGAGGTACAATCAGGAATGGATGTAAATCAAAGGATGGTGGGCCGCCTCGCGTTGGGCGCTCACGGGAAGACGACAATTGAGGCTGTAAAGGGTGATATGGGATGGACAGGCTTTGAAATGAGGGAAGCTCAGAGCAAAATGAGATTCGAAGAGAGGCTGAGGAAAATGAAGAAGAGTAGATGGGCAGAGAAGGTTTTCAGGTATTTGTATAGAAAAGGCGTTGACACGCAGTGGAGAAAGAGAACTAGGAGGCTCACCAGTAAATATACGGCTAGCAGTGCGGGCGATATGGCAACAGGGAGCATTAAGCGGAAGGTCAGGGAGGCGGAGAGGACTTATTGTATGACAGCGATGGAAAAGAAGCCGGCTCTGAGTAACTACCGAAAGGGAAAAAAACGAAATAAGGAGGGAAAGGTTTTATGATAATTCAAGGGGAAGCGCTTTACTGTTTGAAGCAAGGTCGGGCTGCCTTAGAACGCGAAGTTATAAAGCGAGATTCAGTAACGAAGACGAACACTGTACATGCTGCGGGGGAACTAAGGAAACGATGGAACATGTACTGATTGAATGTGGCGATATTCACCCAGGTATACTTGTGGGCACGAGTCTACAGGAAGCCTTGGGTTTTAGGGACAACAATGGAAAGCTGAACACGTCCGCGATAGAAATAAGTAAGAGACGGTTAGAGTATTGGTGGCAGAAGAGTAGAGATAAAGTACAAAAATAAATAATGGGGGGGGGGAATAACGTCATTCTGCCTTAAGAGGCAGAGAGATAGACCGTACGTGAATTTATAAATTTTTTGGCATAATAAGATAGATTTAATCAATGTAGACAAGGTATTAGGCCAGCATGAAACAAGGAAGCTTTTTTTTCTTTTTTCTTCGAGCATGGTGGCAGACATGTCACCGCCCCGTTATAAAGGGGACGCTCATAGCATCCATCCATCCATCGATCCATCCTCTCCGATTGGCTGCTGCGCGGGCTGCGCGGGGAGCGAGCACCTCTCTCATTCTCCCGGATCGTCGACGTACCTGTCGGATCGTTGGCGGAGCATGGCCGATGCGCAGCGGCGGGCGCTCGCTTGGCGGCAGCCAGGCGGATCCCGTGACGGTGCTCGGCAAGGACGCCGCTGCGAAACGGGCTCAACGAGAAGCGAATCCCGAGACCATGATTGCTTCAGGAGCTTCGCCCAAGCTCTTCATTCACCCGTGGATATGCTGTAATTGTTTTTCGAGCCTGGTGGCACAGATGTCACCGCCCCGTTTTAAAGGGGACCCTCAGAGCATCCATCCATCCATGATCACTGCCAGACGCAAGTGTGAAAGATAAAAGGCGCGTTCATGCCGCTTCTGTTATGTGTTTGGCAGTAGCTCAGTGGGCTAAACGCCCGCCAGCCATCGTCGCGGACCTAGAGGTCATGGGTTCGATTCCCGTTATCGGAACTTTTTCTTGTAGTTCTTTTTCTTTGCCATCTGATGGCATTCATTTTGCTTACCTACTTCCGTGACGGAAATACGTCATGAAAGTCTTGGTAGACCCCGGCATAAAACACTTTCGTGTTAAAAAGAAAGAAAGTAAGCTCGGTCCCTACATTTATTCATGCTTCAATATAACGCGCGTTGAGCTTTGTGCGAGCTTTACCTCTTTGAAAGTGTTGCTTGATGATCAAAAACTCAAGAATATGTTGAATGCGACGAGTTGCTGCAGAACGTAATAAGCCTCATTGACGGCCGTGCAGGATACAACGCTGTGTTCCATCCAGTGTGGCTGAGCCTCATAAATTGCTCTTCTCACGTAGTGCACCTAGCTTCAAAGCTCTGCACGCATAGTAAAGTTGAACGTACATGACAAAGGTCAATACGTGCAACCAATCCTCCCAAGAACGGCTTTAAAAATGCACAGCCAACGCCGTGGTTGGACGTGTACGCTGGTGGCCGTTACCCCGGCCATCAAGGTCCTGAGCGCAAATCACAGAGGCCACGTTCTTACTAAGAACTAATATATTTGTGACGTTGGTGGCGCTGATAAAGCACTGGAAAACAAATACATCTACAATATAACTTGTCTGGTTGAGCGGGACGTACCACAGCACGGTAAACTAAAAGTGTTGTGACGCGCTTCGCTTGCAGCGCACGCAACGTATCGGGCACTGCTCACTCAACATCTTCGTACGTCCTACTAAAAGTGTATTTGCAATGACAGGCTGCGTCGGCAGAGCTGTTCCAGACGCTCAACTAAAATTGTCTAGTAACAGGTGCACGTTGCCCGTGTCCGCAGCTCCATGAATATGGCCCCCTCCAAGCGTCACTTCAAGCACGGAGCCTCCGCGTGAGCACAAGCGAAGATGCGCACATTTTCTCAATTATAAAACTGACAAAACTACCAAACTACGAAGCAACGCACTTCATGAGACAGGGAAAACAGAGAGGAGGCGCCGTTTTGACGGCGGGCCCCGAAACCCCGCCAGGCAGCGTACGCGAACGGCGCGAACGCAAGCCAAGCGATGTATATGACACATACGGCAGCGCCTTCGGCACGTTAGCCGACCGAAACTCGCTGCACGAGTGGCAATTGACTCTTGCAGAAAAGTTAAATCTCATTTTCTGATTGTACCTTCCAAAATGGTTCAAATGAATCACCGAAGATAGTTGTTTGCCGTGATCCTCTTTTGACTCTTTTCTGGTTCTTATTGTGAAGCACTGTTTCGACTGTTTGTTTTCCTGGCAACGAGAAGTTGTGCCACAGCACCACGAGAAATCTTTTTGCTAATACTTGAGAAAATAAAGGTCCGCCGTGGTGGTGTAGCAGTTACGGTACTCGGCTGCTGACCCGAAGGTCGCGGGTACGACCCCGGCCGCGGCGGTCGAATTTAATGGAGGCGTCATTGTTGGTAGAAGCCCGTGTGCTGTGCGATGTCAGTGCACTTTAAAGGACACCAGATCGCGAAAATTTCCGGAGCCCACCACTGCGGCGTGCCTCATAACCACGCCGTGGTTTTGGCACTTTAAACCCGATATATTGTTAGAAAAAAATAAGTGAGCTCTCAGCAACAGTAAGTGATTGTGCCAACTAACATTGCGGGTTCTAGTTTCTACAGTTTACTAATTCTGCTTGATCACTTGAGGTGGTAATACTGACGTGCAGTGCTTTCTGTATTATTTTAACGCGGTAGCGTTAAAGAGCTCGTGTCGCAGGAATTCCGATGTCGGTGACGGCGTCGCTATCGACGCTGGTCAGCGAAAAATCGTCCGTGACCGAAAAATCGAGAAAGACGCAAATAAAATAACAATAAAAATCATCGGTCCCATTGAGGATCGAACCCGGGCCGTTTGCGTGGCAAGCAGATGGCCTACCACAAGGCCACGATGTTACTTGCTGCTTGTTCGAAAAAAACACTGTATGAATGCCATGTAGTGGAAGAAGTCTCCGTAACGCATTTTGTTCGGCAGGTGTAACGACGAAAATGAGCCCATTCCGCGATTTGTAGGCGCATTGACGAGGCCATCAAACTACGTCTTTTGCGCGACGCCATGCTTCGAAAAAGGCCGGAATAGTGCCGCCATCGCCGCTAAAAACACACACGAACTTTCAAACAGCTCTAAAAATAGACAACTATGTACATCTAGCGGAAGACATATCAAGCCAACGCCCGCTTTCTAGAGGATGCGCTGATCAAGCAAACGGCAAACGCTAGATAATGTCCTGCCATCTGTGAGGCATTGTGAGAAATATGTCTCGACTTTGGCACCAGGGAAGTGCTTTAGATCGCAAATCTGTACCATTACTATATATACATCGCGCGCGCGCGTGTGTGTCTGTGTGTGTGTGTGTGTGTAACATTATAGATTATAAGTATGCACTTAGTGGTTGAAGTGTGCACTAGGGGCTGGATTTCGCTATCGCGTTCAAGTCTTAAAGGCGAAGATTAAGGGTCCCCCAATTTTTTGTAGTTTTGGAGAATTTGCTTAACGCTTGCCTTCGTGATTTGCCTCCAAATTGCTGTTTCGTGAATCAGAGTGGCAAAGTAATTGTTCATGGTTCCATGTCCATATTTTCTTTTTGATCTAAAGCATCGAGTGACTTGTCAGGGGAAATACTAAATGTGTTTTTTATCATTACTCTATGTTGGCCTGTCTCTTGCAGGTTTACATTACTTTTTTCCCCTTCAAGTTGAGGGGAATCTTCGGCATCATTATTCACTGCATTTTATTTTGGCTATAGCGAAAATATTTCAGGCTAATACTCCGCGAAGAAGAACACTGAAAGCCGGAATTAACATCGCAGGACAACCTGTATCTGTACCAGTCCGTATTCCGTAGAGGTCGTGCTGGCCCCTTTCTGAAGAAAGAATCCTGCGCTACCGACAGGACCTGACGCCACAGAAAAAGGTTGTGCAGGCCCTACTGCGCTTTCTACGTTCAACCGGCCTATCAGTTTCGGCTCTGATACGAACTTCCGGCATGTGCGTGCATGCGTGCATTTTTTACGCACATAATCAACATTAAGCACTTAGTCATTTAACCGTTTCGTGTGTCAAGGTAGTTCCCTCCAGAGTCAACACTCGCTGACGTAGGCTATTGAAATACTTGGTTCAAATATTATTGTTATTTAGGCGTATTCATAAAATACACAACTGACGTAGCAGCGTTTGCGCATCAACTCCCCAGTGATCGATAGAGTGCAAATAAAAAGAAATCTGCCGTAGAAGAGCACACAAAAGAATTTCCTTTCGCAGGTTCGTCAAGAAAGGGGAGCTGGAAGCTCTTGATAGCATCGTCATTCAAGAATGACAGTTCAGCAACTACGTTTCGCTCATAACAAGCACTGTTCTGTGGACTTTTCAGGACAATATATTTCTGTGTCAATGTCAATGAACGATAACCTAAGGCACTCGAACTACAGCAGCTAAGCCCGAACTATGTACACTCCGGAAATGACATTATACGGCTCCACTAGCGCTTTAGCGCATGTTTGGAATAAGGGAGGCGCCGAAGGCAGGTTTTCAGGACACAGGCAAGTACACTGTGCTGGAGGTCCAAATAGTGTCGCGTTCAGTTTGGTTGATTACATCAATAACAAAATTGATGGGGCGTACAAGCCCGGCTTCCGTGCAAAGAATTGCAAAAGCTTAAGCTCAGAAATGGACCGCTTTAAACTGCGTCCATGTGGTTTGACGGAAATGAGCACTGGCATCCTCATGGAAGAAAGGGTGTGCAGATCACTTCTGTAGAAGCCCGCAAGGGGGCGGAAGGGTTAGAAAAGAGCAATTAACAAGGACCTAGTTGTAGCACGAAACCACCAACGAAAGTTAGATATAGTTATCAAAAAGAAAGCCCCTTATTCGGCAAACATTTGCCCTGATCCGGGGATTGAACCCGCGACAACGCCTTTCCAAGGCGGTCGCTCTACCAACTGACCTAACCAGCAAATTGGCTGCGCGAGGTCGAATTCATCGACCACTCGAAGCGCATGGACATAAAATTCTGATAACAGGTTCCGCGGAATCCGCAAGGTGCCACATGGGTTAAGAAAGCGAAAGTGACGACCACAGTTTTCACATTCGTGACCGCCATCATTCGCAAAATGCGCGTGTACACACATGAGGCCTACGAAGGTGCACGGGTGACATACGTATACGTATGCCGCATTTCCCTGCACTTTATGCTCTCGATCCCTGGCTTTACGTGATCAGCTGTTTGTGATTTGGTAATAAGGTCTTTTATCGAGGTCACTCACCATTTTACGCTGCTTCTTTTCACTGTCGCATTTCGTGGTTTCTCGCATAACCATCGTTGTTCTTATAGCAACAGAAGCGTAGTACTTCTAAGAACGTAGATTGTGAGCTCCAGTTCCAAATATAGCCGTATCCTGAAACTAGGTCAGGCAACCCTGGGAGCCAACGAACCTTTTTCCCGCTGGGAGAGAGCGGAGAGCCGCGGTATTCGGCTTCATGCAATATGACCGTCCTTTGTATTCTGTCTAGCCTTCTCAAATTGAACGTTTTTCTACCCTTTCCGTCCTGTTACTCCGCTCACACATGGCGCAGTCGACATCCGCAACTTGCCACAGCCAATTCGCTCGCCAAGTAAGTCGCCGTGCCCTCGCCTGGGCGCTGTTGAACGCCAAATCAATTCAAAGCCTAATCAGCACGGCGTGCCAACAACGATGTCGTTCATTAACTGAGGTGTTGCCACCGCAGAAGACCTCGCCACCTTGAATGTACAGTTGATTAAAACTGAGCTGCAACGCCAGAGCCTCTCCACAACCGGCAACAAGGAGGAACTAATTGACCGACTACTGGTTGATACCGCAAAGAGCCACCGCCAAACCATGACCCGCGCCATGCGTGCCTACAATTTCAACGTCGTTCCCGACCGTGCCAGTGCCTACTATGTCATTCCCAGCTATGCCAACCTTCACGTCAGATCCAGCCGAAAACATGCAGCGCATGGCAGCTTTTCTTCACCAGAACATGGCTGTGATGACGACGACGATAGCCAGTCACGGGAACTCAGTGCACGTGACAACACTACCAGATCTCTCAGCTTCGCTGCCTACCTTCAAAGTCAGTGGTACCCCTACTTTCAAGCACTGGATACAAGAGCTCGAGCGCATTCAACGACTTGCACGATGGGAAGACCCGACTCTCCTCGCCATCGCGCAAGGAAAGCTACGTGGTGTCGCAGCTGACTGGCATGCCTCAACAGGGCGACAACTTACCACCTGGGCCATCTGGAAGGCCGGACTCCAAGAACAATTCGGCGAGCAACTTTCGATCATACAGTGGCAACAGAAGGTCACAGCCCTCACACAAAAAGCCGACGAACCCTGCGTCATCGAACACAACCCCGACATCTACAGGACTATGACCTGTCAATGCAAGATTAGTGTTTCTTTTTCCAAGTAGACTTGGACTTCTAGGTGGGATGGGATGTGAGCTCCAGCTCCAAATATAGCCGTATCCTGAAACGATGTCAGGCAGCCCTGGGAGCCAACGAGCATTTTTCCCGCCGAGAGAGAGCGGAGAGCCGCGGTATTCGGCTTCATGCAATGTGACCGTCCTTTGTATTCTGCCTAGCCTTCTCAAATTAAACATTTTTGTACCCTTTGCGTCCTGTTACTCCGCTCACAAGATAAATGTCTAATTCCCGGCATGAAGGTGAAAGAAGTTAGGAGGGAGCATTGCGTAATGCGATGGAAAGAAAAGCGAACCGTAGGTCAGGCGCGCCCCAGCCATGCATCGCTCGACTCCCCCCCCCCCCCCCCCCACCTTTTCCCGACAGGGCTAGGGCTGCTAACTTTACAGCGAAGCTCTCTCAGTCGACCGTGTACTGGTGTTCGAGTTGGGGGCGTGGGTGCTCGCTATTGACGATAATGAAGCAATAAATCAAACAGACTGCGCTCATTTTGTGGAGCTGTGGTTGAACACGGGCAATCACTATTCGGAGTGCAGTGTCATAACGCCTGGGCTAACACCACCGGTTCCATAAGTGTGTTTATGGAAGCCATATGTTATGCCGACAATTGTGAAACATTTGAAACCAGAACACTTACGTGAATTGTAATAAATCAAGGCCGGGAAATGGGGGCGTAAGAGGATCATCTATTTAACAGGGAGTGCACACCTTGCAGTATTCCGGCGCCGCCGGTGGCGAAGCACGCGACGTGAGGCGCTCACTCAAACGCCCTTGTTCGTGCCGGCAGGTCATATGATCTCGCTCTTACCAATAATGTGCACGAGCGTGTATTTACAATCTAGCAATGGATTTACACTGCTTGATCTCGCTAGAAATCACTTGACGCGAGGCGTCACCTGAAACGCTATTTGCTAAGCCGGCAGGTCACGTATCTCACTTTCACCAATTCTTTGCAAGCGTACACATTTTAAATCTAGCGACGGATTTACAACATCACGTGATCTCTCTACTAATCACATACACTCACGCGCTTACAGGTTGCTGTCCGATGGTTTTCAGTGCGCGAAACTAGCTGAAATATATAAGCTCACGGAGTATAATTCCCCCTTTGCCAGGTGTTCTGCAAAAACGTTTGCATTATATGGATGTCTCTGTTATCCATATTATTTCTGCGTGCATTTTAGGTGGGTATGGCATCTCTGTAGCCCATTCGGAGGGATTTCTGCGAACTAATCAAGTAACCGGTGAAGTGTACGACAGGGTGTTTCTCTCAACGACATCGCAAAACAGGCATAACCAATATTGTCTTCAGCGGGGCTCATATTTAACCCAAATAAACGTAAACAAATATGTTTGGCTGCGGGAGTTTAAGATTAGGTGCCTGGGCGGGCCAGCTGGTTCATAGCTTTTGAATGTTATTAAACTGCGCGAAAAAAATGAGGATACGAGTAAGAAACATAGACAACCCGAAGTGCGTTCGTGGTGTTCTGTATGTTTCTTCCTCGTATCCTAGTCTTTCGCGAAGTTTATAGACGTCTAAAAGATGTCCACAAAGAGCTGTATGTGTGTGGCGATTGGGCTTATTGTGTAGTCTACCATTCATGGATCATTCCTTTTCATGAAAAATAAGTGTTGAGTACTGGTATTGCTAATCGTTGAAATGAATTGCACAGCTTATTCTGATGCCAGGAGATTTTGCTTCACGTTAAGAAATTTTACTATGGTGGTAGAAAGAGCATCATATTCATGCGAAAGTTCGTATTATATTTAGAGCATTTTAAGCGTCGTGCTGTGGAGAACACGACAAATACCGTGGAAGTTCGTCATTGTAACGTTTTTTCCACGCAGGGCGGCTGTTGAAACATGAAGTAATGGGAGCTGACCCACATATCAACTTCTATACAAGATTACATATGCAGCACTAACTGCAGTAGAGGAACAGTGGCACTGCATCATTGCAACTTACGTCGAACGGTAGACCTGGACAGCAGCAAAGACATTCTCAGCGGCGCTGTGCCGTACCTACCGCGCATTTGTGTCACGTTTACGTACCCAGCGTACTCAATTAGTTCAGAGCTCTGCAATAGTGTGTGCCTCTGAATAAGATTCTGATTTTAGCACGTGAAAAACATGCGTACAAAAATGTTCCTTCCTTCATAATCGAAACAGCTGCTGCATCCGAACCTTTATAAAACATTGTTCTTGACTTGTTCAAGTGAGAAATCAACAGATCACACAGCCTAAAATGCTAAATATCATGATCAGGCCTAGCCAAGCTACCGGTACTCAGTACAATTCGGACGTCGCAGTCGGACTGTTATCATCAGGCTGTGACAATCAAACTGTTACAACCAGATGATTACATACAAGCCATGCAGGCAGTTACAATCGACTGTTACATGTAGGCGAAATCACGTATTTCCATAGACCGACAGCGTATGGGAATTTTCGGCTGGGGGTCAATCACGTTATTCGATTCTAGGAAATGTAGCGAGCGGCGGTTCTTTATATGTTGCAGCACTTTACGCAGGCAGCTGTTCAGCGCTATAGAACAGAACAGGGATATTTACCCTGTTCTAAGATAGTAAATATAATCCTGAGGGGATCTCGCTTGAAGTTCATACAGCGGTGTAAGGGCAAGGAGGACCTTTGTCTTTCAGAAGGTGGGTGTTGCAGCATATTGCCGCAAGTGTCTATTTTTTATGTATTCGGGTTTGACCTGCAAAGACGGTTAGCGAAGCTCGGCGCAAACCCCACCGCAGTGTTTGAGAAGCTTCGCGACTGTAGAAGATTATTTTGTTAAGGATGCGCGCAGGGTGCGAGTAGTCAATATTAATACAGAGCATGCGCGAGAACCAGTGTGTGATGTGCGCCCAGAAGGTCCGCAATGCTCCTGTGGGATGTGGTAGAAGAGAAAGCAGACGACGACGACTACGACGCCGGTGCTCGCGCAAGAAGGCGCCATCTCTCTTAGCCGGGGGTGGAAGAAGAAGAAACAGAGGTGCGAGACGGGACTCGGCGTTCGATAAAGTCGGGTGACCGGACCCGAGTGTCGACGCCCTGGGAAGCGGTCCACGAGTTGGAGCCAAGGTCTTCACGTGGCCGCTGACGTCCTCCGACGCTTCGCTTCGGCAAGACACCACGTTTCTCGGCATTCCTCGCACCCCATCGTCGACCTCAAGAGTTCCCGCACCGGTCGTCTCCTCTCGTCGCCCGAAGCATTGGACTCACCGATGGGTGAGCCCATGTTAGCTGACTTTCCTAAGGACGCTCGCTGTTTAGAAACTGTTTGTAGTTAGTTCTTTCTCTGTTTGCTGTGTTTTCTTTTGTGTGTGTGCCTTTCGTTCATGTTTTTATAAAGTGTTGGTGAAAACCTGCAAGCAGCCTCGTCGGTTTGTTACGAACGTCCACGTTCTTAACTTGAAGATTTTAAGAACCTCACCGTTCACATTACAATGGCGTCCACGACAGGACGAGGCTGATTGTAGTGTTCAGCTACTCTAACGAAACATGGATCTGAAGGACTTAGTAAGCGCCAGCGAGAAGTTAGGCTTAACCGGGGACGCGCTTCGAAAGTGGGTGGAGGAGGAGCAAGCGCATGCTCGAGAGGAGCGTGATGCGAGGCGCGAGCAGGCCGAGCGCGTGGAGCGCGCATTAGTTTTGGCTCGCGAGAAGGCAGCGTTGGACGAGAAAATTTTGTTGCTTCGCTTGCGTCTCACAGAAGCTGAAGCGGGTGCAAGTGGACGCGTAGAACCGGCCGCCGTCCCTGATCCTGTCGTGCCCCTGCAAATATGCCCCCGTAGCTTTATGCCTCCTTTTGATGAGAACCGGGACGACCTCGATGCGTACATTAGGCGCTTCGAAGTGGTGGCAGCAGGGCAGGATTGGCCTAAAGATAAGTGGGCAACCGCAGTGAGCATGCTTCTGGTGGGCGAGGCCCTCAAAGTGTTTGGACGGCTATCGCCCGCGGACTCTTTGTACTACGATAAGGCAAAAAAGGCTTTGTTGCAACGATTTCGTTTTACGGCAGATGGTTACCGTGAGAAGTTCCGTTCATGCAAGCCCGAGGACCTCGAAACAGGCAGCCAGTTTGCTGTTCGGCTTCAGGGATACTTCGATCGATGGATCGAAATGTCTGAAATAGACAAAACTTTTGATGCTATGAGGGACCATCTTGTTGCTGAGAAATTCTTGGAGAACTGTCATGTCAAGCTGGCGGTGTTTCTGAGAGAAAGAAACTGCAAAACCATAGCGGAGATTTCTGAAGCATGCGATCATTTCATGGAAGCACAGAGACATAGAAATTTGTGTCAATTCCGAGAAATGCCCGGATGTCCGATCACGCAGGATGAAAGTAGACAAGGGAGGAATCCTTCGAAACCACCCCAACCAAAATGCTTTCTTTGCGATCGGGTCGGGCATGATGCATCGATGTGTCGCTCAAAAGGCAGGACACCCTTTTGTCTCACGTGCCAGAAAGCAGGACGTCTTACTGCTAACTGTAAGAGGATTGACATCAGAGATCAAGTATCATGTTTGGTATCCAACGAGTCAGGCGGTACGGCGAACCCAGAAGAACGCACGGCACATGAAGAATCCAATGCGCAGAGCTGAGAAAATGCTGCTAAATCTATACGGCTGGGGGTGTTAAAGAACCACGAAGGACGTAAGAGTTCAGGTGCGGTAAACGGGAATTCCATGCCAACATCAGATGGATACATCTACGGACGGAAGGTAACGGTGTTGCGTGATACCGGTAGCAACACAGCTATTGTCCAGCGAAGTTTGGTACCCGACTCGGCACTGACGGGAAAAGTGAGTACTGTTATCTTGGCGGATAGTACAACTCTCGTACTTCCAGAGGCGTTGGTATATCTGTCGTCGCCGTATTATACGGGAAACTTACTGGCACAGCTCATGAAGCGACCCGTGTACGAAGTGATTATCGGCAATATTGCTGGCGCCCGAGACCCTAATGATCCCCACCATGAATAGAGTAGCAAGAGTAGAGGAGAGTTAACTCCAACCTGGAGTGCATCAAAAGAACAGAACCCTGTTAGAGTCGTTGCGTTGAACGAGAAGGAATCTAATTCCCTTGCGAGGACCCCCGTTGCAAAGTTATCTGTCACTAAGGAAAACTTGCGCGTGGCTCAAAACGACGATCCGTCCCTTCGTGTGTGCTTCGGGCGAGTTCAGAAGACTCGAGTGACCAGGAGCAGCTGCCAAGAGACATTCCTGATAAAGCGGGGGGTCCTGTACAGACGATATGAGCTTCCGTCAGTTAAAACGTTGAACCAGGTAGTTCTTCCACAGCCTATGCGAGCTTATGTCCTCAGTGTCGCCCATGATAGTCCCATGGCTGGACATCAAGGAGTGAAGCGTACTACAGATCGCCTGCTAGAAGCTTTCTTCTGGCCGGGGATGCAAGCGGATGTGAAATGTTTCGTGCGATCCTGTGACACTTGCCAAAGAACAACACCGAAAGGAAGATTTGGCAAAGCAAAGCTAGGCCAAATGCGAATAATCGACACCCCATTCGAAAGAGTCGCCATCGACATAATAGGGCCCCTTACGCCTCCATCAACTGAGGGAAATCGATATATTTGGTGGTAGTTGACTTGGCTACCAGGTATCCTGATGCAATGGCGATACCAAAACTCGATGCCCCCACAGTCGCAGAAGATCTTCTTGAAATATTCTCTCGGATTAGGATTCCAAAGGAAGTTCTAACAGACAAGGGCTCCTACTTCACATCGGATCTCATGCATCAAGTCACGAAGCTTCTCTCAGCCAAGATGATGACGACAACTCCTTATCATCCTATGTGCAATGGGCTGGCGGAACGCTTCAACGGCACTCTGAAACAGATGCTTCGGAAGCTCTGCCAGGAGAAACCAAAATCTTGGGAGCGATACTTAGCCCCCCTGCTTTTCGCATACAGGGAAGTACGCCAGGCAAGCTTGGGCTTTTCCCCATTTGAGCTTATATATGGGCGGTACGTACGGGGTCCGCTATCGATACTGAAGGAGCTATGGACTAGCGAAGACGTACGTGATGACGTGAAAACAACGTACCAGTACGTCATTGACCTGCGGGACAGACTTGAAGAGACGGTACGGTTGGCTCATGAGAAGCTGGCCACATCTAAGGAGTACCAGCGCAGTTACTACAACAAGAGGGCGAAGAAGCGGGACCTGAAAGTGGGAGATAAAGTGCTTCTCCTCTTGCCAACTACACATAACAAGCTGCTTCTTGATTGGAAAGGACCCTTTCTCGTGGTTGGGAAAAAGAACGAAGTGGACTTTTTGCTAGACCTAGGCAATAAGGTCAAGGTGTTCCATGTAAACATGCTGAAGAGGTATTACGAACGCACCACGGAGAAGAAAAGTGACGTTAACTGCAGGTTCATCGCTGTTGAAGATGACTGTGAGCTTGAGAACCCGGCATCAATGTCCAGCCGTCTAATGCCGTGGACGAAATTAAACTCGCCGAGACCCTTTCACCGTCTCAACGGCAGGATATTAAAGCCCTCATTGAAACATATAGAGACATTTCTTCCAACATTCCCGGGAAAACAAACCTTGTTGAGTGTCATCTGAAGTTGACTTCCACGACGCCAATCCAAGTGCCCCAGTACCCTCTTCCGTTTGCTCTTAAAGATGCAGTCGAAAAGGAAGTAGAAGAGATGCTGAAGCTCGGAATAATTGAAAGGTTGACCTCACCATACAGTTCACTGTTAGTGGTTGTTAAAAAGCCAGACAGCTCATCCAGGGTCTGCGTTGATTTTCGCAAGATCAACAGCATACTTGAATCCGACGCTGAGCCCATTCCACGGACAGACGTCGTTTTCGCCGAGGTTGGAAACAAGAAATTCTTTTCCAAGCTCGATATGTCAAAAGGATAATGGCAGGTACCCTTATCTGAGGAATCAAAGGGGAAAACTACTTTTGCTACACAGTCTGGACTCTATCAGTTCAAGTTTATGCCGTTTGGCATCAAAAAGGCATCGGCGGTATTTACACGCCTAATGAGGATACTGCTAGGTGACTTAAACGGGGTGCAGTACTATATAGACGATATACTTGTCGCAACCGATACGTGGGAGGAACATGTAGCAACTCTCGGACAGCTTTTAGAAAGAATCAAGCAAGCTGGTCTTACGGTAAAGGCGCGAAAATGCGAGATTGGTCTTCACAGTGTCGTTTTTGTTGGACACTGTGTTGGTGAAAGACACATACGTCCGCTGCAGACAACAGTGGACAAACTACTTTCTGCCAGGCGTCCAGAGACAAAGAAGGAGATAAGGTCATTTCTTGGACTAGCCGGCTACTACAGAGACTTTATTCCAATGTATGCGGAGGTAGCTGAGCCGCTGGTCCGAGCCACCAGAAAGCAAGAGAGAAACAAAGTCGAATGGACACGTGAGAGAGATGCAGCGTTTGAAGGCCTCCGCCCCGCTCTCGCCACGAGTCCAATACTGAGAGGGCGCCAGACTTTTCCAAGACATTCATATTGAGGTCTGATGCCTCTGATATAAGCATAGGGGCAGTGCTGATGCAAGAGCATCACGGTACTTTGCATCCCGTAGCATATGCCAGCAAGCAGCTTCTCCCGCTAGAGGCGCGTTATTCCACTATTGAAAGAGAATGCTTAGCTTTGGTGTGGGCAATACAAAGGTTTCATATATACCTCTACGGTAAACACTTTATAGTGCAGACGGATCACCAGCCACTTGAATACTTGCAGAAAGCTAAATATGTGAATTCCAGAGTACTCAGGTGGAGCTTATCATTAGAAGAATACATGTATACTGTTCAATATATAAAGGGTGGCGAAAATATCGGCGCAGACTATATGAGCCGCATTTAGACGTGGCTGTAGAAGTTGCGTGGGGAAATGATTGACTTATTGTGTGGAGTGTATTGTGCCCTATGTGACGCGCGCACGTGTCGCCTTCTGTTCGTTTTCCTGGATGAACAAAAGACTTCGGTGGGAGCCTGTGTGGTGTGCGCGCACATGTATCGCCTTTTGTTCAAGTTGCCCATTGAACAAGACTTGAATGGGGGCCTGTGTGATGTGCGCCCAGAAGATCCGCAATGCTCCTGTGGGATCTGGTAGAAGAGAAAGCAGACGACGACGACTACGACGCCGGTGCTCGCGCAAGAAGGCGCCATCTCTCTTAGCTGGGGGTGGAAGAAGAAGAAACAGAGGTGCGAGACGGGACTCGGCGCTCGATACAGTCGTCGTCGTCTGCTTTCTCTTCTACCACATCCCACAGGAGCATTGCGGATCTTCTGGGCGCACATCACACAGGCCCCAATTCAAGTATTTTGTTCAATGAGCAACTTGAACAAAAGGCGACACATGTGCGCGCACACCACACAGTGATAAGGCTGGACAGCTCGATGCGTGATGTACCAAAGACGGCGTGTCCCAGCAACGATGATTTTCTCGACGGCCGAGGCCCTGTACGCCGCTATCAGTGTAAAGCGTGTATAGCTGAAGTTTGACTTTTTGTTGCCCGGGCACAGGTTCGTCCAAATAAAGAGGTAGCTACCTTCCACAACTGCAGGACCACGTGATAATATCATCCCTCGCTTGTTGCTTTATTTTGATGTATTCGTGTTCGACCAGCAAGGACGGCTAACGACGCTCGACGCTAACCGCGCCGCAGCGTTCGGGAAGCGTCGCGAGTGTAGATCACTTTGTTAAGATTGCACGCAGGACACCAATAGAGTAGATTATTTCAGAGTTTGCGCGACCACCAGTGATAAGACTGGAAAGTTCGATGCATAATGCATAAAAGACGGCGCGTCACACCCGTGAGCAGTTTATCGACGGCCGAAGCTCTGCTCGCCGCTATCAGTGTAGTGTGTATTTCTGTAGTTTGACTTTCCTTTTTCCGGCCACAAGTTCAGCTTCATCTTCGAGAGTTTCATCTTCGACACGCGGACTGCTGCCTTCGTCGACGTCACGACCCCGTGACATTATACTACATGGGGGGCACCTCGGGCAGACTTGTTACAACAGTCCCGTGCTGCATGCAGTTCTGCTAAGCAGTATGATTGGATGTATGCCTCAGTTTTTCCACGCTTGCGCTGTAACATCTTCCGTTAAAATGGTATTTGTTCCTTTTGATGTTTTGGAGTAGTGTGAAGAACTGGAGAGGTGCTTTAAATTGGCGCCCAGGAAGTTAGCTTGGTCCTCCAATTTGTCTCTGCATGTGTTCACCAAAGGAAGCAAAGATTTATGTTAGCCTTTTACCTTATTAAAGCTGTTCGACACCTTAGCCTGATAAGTATAGGAGCTGATGCTTGATATAAAGCTCTGCCAACTATATCTTCCACACTGCTGGCGCATTCTTCAACATTGGAAGATTGCCTGTTTAAAATGCATGATATTTTCCGCGGTGGCAGATTAGCGCAGCAGTGAGCACGATGTGTTCTGTTTTTACCGAGCTTTACGGCAGTAGTCGTCGCACCAACGGATACTGCGTTTGAACACTACAAAACGTGATCGAGAGACACGATTCGAAGCAGCATCTATCAAGAAATGTGTGAAATCACCAACACTAGCATCTATACCCAATGAACACATGTCACCCCTTGAAATAACATTAAGAGTGCAGAATTTTAAGTATCCGGCTCGGTCCTCCTTCCAACGAGGGACTTGGGGTGGAAATACGTTTCAAATTGTGGATATCACAACTATTGAGACGTCATCGCAACCGTACGTAACTTAATTGCTTCCTATTACAGTTCAACAAAGATAATTGGATATGAAGTCCTATGTTCGATGGACGAATGTGCTTTGTTGGCGGGGCTATAGTGCGTAGCCTCCTTATTCAGGAGGCATGGACCAGAAGCAAAAGAAAAGAAGCTGTTCATTAAGACGACCTATCGCATCGGTGGCAGAATTGCCCCAGTTGCCGCTATGTGCAGAATGGTAATGAGTGAGAAATGAGTGTAATGTGTGAGAAAGGTAACGTTCTGGTAACTCATTTATTCGGCACTGAAATTCTTGTTTACAAACATGATATCCTGATGGTAAACACGGACAGCGTATTGCAATAGTTTTATTCAGAAGCACGCCTTGAATGGCTACTGCCTATAGTACCGTTTAGAGTTTACGCTGCGGACAGGCAATAGTTGTGGCAAGAATAATGGCTGCACCGCCAGATGATGTGTTACCATTCTTATCATATATGCAGAATGTAACATATTGGTGGAGAACGTTCTTGTGTGTGAAATTTGGACGCGCTGAGTGTACGTGCAGCACATTTGGACACAATTTATTTGAAACTTCTTGTACATCATCTAGATTGCGCAGAAGTCTGCTGACGTTCCATTGCATTCCGTGTCTTTTTTTAAACTTAGAGTGCGCGGGCCGCCGCAAAGGAAGATTGGCTTATTTTACAGGGCCTTTGTCAGGCTCTGTAACTGGGGTTTTGTCTTCTTTGAAGCTGTCGAAGCATAGGCGTATATACCGAGAGGTCGGCAAGGGGGCTTTGCCCCCCACCCCCCATTTCGTAGTCACTGTCGGCTGCAAACTGGAAAACCAACAACTGGGGCAAATTTTTCTTTTATCAGAACAGCAAAATAATAATAACATTTGATAGCCTGTCTGTCCCACACTTTTGCTGCGAGTATTGTATTGCAAAATATTATGTGCATAAACCTGGATACGTTCCACTTAGAAATTGCAGTACTAATTACGGAAAACAGAAGGTGCAGTCATTGATTGCCACAATAAAAAAATTATTAGCGAACCACTTTAGACTTTAATGATGTTTTATTGAATGATACAAACGTGCACTCCTGGGAAGGCCACTATTGACAAAACTGTATTCACGCATAAAATTGTGTGCTGAATGTATAAAAAGATATCTTTTTACATGCTATTACATGGATAGTACACATTTGCATGCTTGTCTCAGTGTATGTTACGTAAAAAGTGACTGTACATTTTCTGTAGTGTTCCTGTTGAAACGCCAGCAAACAACGTCGCGGTCCAAAATTTTTGATGGAGAAATGGCAGCGCACTTGTACGATGTGTACGATAGATGCGTCATATTAGATTTAAGTCTGTTGTTCCAGTGTAGGCTCCGCTTTTATAGCAGTCTAATAAGCATTGCAATTGTATTTCTATGATTCAGCAAGCTATATTAAAGCATTGTTCGACCCCGGTGGAATACATTAACGAAAGTTACGTGTGATATTCATATGATCGCACCATAAAGTGCACTTAGTCCCCATAATACTTACCTATACACTCTAACGTGAGGGCTGGCGTTACGTTGCACCATAAGTTACCCATTAAACGCCAGTGTTGTCGACGTGGCTGGTAAGCCACCGATGTTCACACAGCTCCTGCACTTGCAAAAACACATCGATCCACCTTATAACGCTTGGCTCAAAGCCATAAAATACAGCATTGATTAACAAGAAATACAATTTCGCGGCTCTAGGCACGACGCACTCTGTGACAGCTGCTTTGATAACACCGACATCACGTTTAATTAAACGTACATAACCTACCTTTCACATTAAGAAGTTATTTGAAGCTTACAATGCCCACCTTTCGACAGATGCAACACAGCCAATAACTCCACTCTCACGCATTGCGACAACCCTACCCACAGTGAACGTTCATGAAATAAGGGCCCATCCTTCATATTGTTACGGGGAATATAAATAGAGACTCGAGGACTAGCAACAGATGTATTTGCAAGTGGTTCACCGAGCAGCGCTGCTGATAGGAACAGCTCGCGCCAGTCTTTCTTATTGTCGTCCTTTTCTTCGTCTTGTGGACCACGATGCCACTGGTACGTAGCATGACCCCCGGCGGCGGAAGCACCGTCCCGGAGCTTTAAAGGTCGTTTTCAGAAGCCGTGTTGTAGTGCTTGAGCCGTGAGACGTGAACAACATCACTGGACCGAACGACAGATGACGAGGGACAGATGGGGTCAATCTCATAGGTGACAGGTGTTACTTGACGCACTATACGGTAAGGTCCCGTGTAACGTGACAAAAGTTTTTCAGATAGGCCCACTCGACGATTAGGGGACCAGAGTAGCACAAGGGTACCGGGAACGAAATGTGCGTCTCGATGTGAGGCATCGTACCGACGTCGTTGGTTGCTCTGCGACGCCGTCAGGCAAGCGCGAGCGAGCTGACGGGCATGATCGGCTCGCGCGATAGCGTCATGAGCATACTCGCTGGTGGACGAGGTACTGGATGAAATGATGGTGTCCAGTGGTAATGTCGGCTCTCTTCCGTACAATAGGTAGAAAGGTAAAAAAAGACTGCTGTGTCGTGGCGCGAGGAGTTATACGCGAAAGTTGCGTAGGGTAGGGCAATATCCCAGTCTCGGTGGTCCGGCGACACATACATAGCGAGCATGTCCGTAAGCGTGCGATTGAACCGTTCCGCGAGGCCGTTGGTTTGAGGGTGGTAAGCAGTGGTCACTTTGTGCTGCGTGGAACATGAACGCATGATGTCGGCGATTACTTGAGAGAGAAACGAACGGCCACGGTCGGTGAGCAGTTGTCTTGGGGCACCGTGAACCAGTATAACGTCCCGTAACAGGAAGTCAGCAACGTCGGTTGCACAACTCGTTGGTAGAGCTCGCGTAATAGCGTAGCGCGTAGCATAATCAGTAGCCACTGCTATCCACTTGTTTCCCAATGTTGATGCGGGAAAAGGACCAAGCAGGTCTAACCCAACGCGGTGAAACGGTTCCGTGGGTATGTCTACTGGTTGAAGATGGCCAGCAGGTAGCAGCGACGGTGTTTTGCGACGTTGACATAACTCACACGCAGCGACGTATCGGCGTACCGAGCGAGCAAGGTCTGGCCACAAGAAACGTCGCCGTACGCGCTCATACGTACGCGATACGCCAAGGTGTCCAGCTGTGGGCGCATCGTGAAGTTCAGCGAGGACACTGCGCCGTAAATGCTTAGGCACGACAAGAAGGTCAGGCCCGTCAGGTCGGAAATTGCGGCGGTATAGGACGCCCTCTTGAAGTACAAAGCGACGGACGGAGGCGTCGTTTGGGGAAGATTCCGCGCGGCTGGTGATGTCAAGCAGCAGTGGGTCCCGTTTCTGTTCTTCCCCAATGTGAATGAAGGCGGACACGGAGAAGATGGAGCGCACCGTGTTGGCGTCACTGTCATCAGGATCGTCGACAGGGTACCGGGAGAGGCAATCGGCGTCCTGGTGCAAGCGACCAGATTTGTACACGACCGAGTAAGAAAATTCCTGCAGACGCAAAGCCCAGCGACCAAGGCGCCCTGAGGGATCTTTGAGGGAGTTCAGCCAGCAGAGCGCGTGGTGGTCGGTAACTACCGAAAATGGGCGTCCATAGAGGTATGGCCTGAATTTCGCGACCGCCCAAACGAGAGCCAAGCACTCGCGCTCTGTTATGGAATAATTGCGTTCAGGGGCTGATAGCAGGCGGCTGGCGTATGCAATAACGCAGTCATGGCCACATTGGCGTTGAGCTAGCACTGCGCCGATGCCATGGCCACTTGCATCCGTACGGATCTCAGTAGAGGCAGCAGGGTCAAAGTGGGCCAAAATCGGAGGAGTAGTGAGGAGCGCGATGAGATTGGAGAACGCAGAGGCCTCTTCTGAGCTCCATGAAAACGGGACGTCTTGTTTGAGGAGCTGCGTAAGGCGTCTCGCTATGTCTGCAAAATTTTTCACAAAGCGTCGGAAGTAAGAGCATAGTCCGAGAAAGCTGCGAACATCCTTTGCAGATCGTGGTACAGGAAAGTTTTTGACTACGCTAATTTTCGCTGGGTCTGGTTGTACGCCGTTAGCGTCTACTAAATGGCCAAGTACTGTAATTTGGTGAGGCCAAAGTGACACTTGGACGAGTTCAGCTGCAGGCCAGCGCGACGGAAGATATCTAAGACGGCTGACAGGCGCTCTATATGAGTCTCAAATGTAGGTGAAAAAACAACGACATCGTCCAAGTAGCACAAACAGGTGGACCATTTAAAGCCTCTGAGCAGAGAGTCCATCATTCGTTCAAGGGTGGCTGGAGCGTTACAAAGGCCGAAGGGCATAACCTTGAATTGTTATAGGCCATCAGGTGTGATAAATGCCGTTTTCTCACGATCCATGTCATCCACCTGAATCTGCCAGTACCCGGAACGTAGGTCTATGGAGGAAAAATAGCGGGCACCATAGAGGCAATCGAGGGCGTCATCTATTCGTGGCAGAGGGTACACGTCTTTTTTTGTAATTCTGTTTAGGTGTCGATAATCGACACAGAAACGTCTTTCTTGCGAACGAGTACGACAGGGGACACCCAAGGACTGCAGGATGGCTCAATGATGTTCTTGGCGAGCATTTTGTCGACCTTATCTTGGATAATTTGACGCTCAGTCGCCGACACGCGATATGGAGGCCTATGGATAGGAGGCGCATCACCGGTGTTTATGCGGTGCGTCACACCAGTAGCTTGCCCCAATGGACGGCCGCCGAGATCGAAAACGTCGATGTACGACAGTAGAACCCAGTGGAGCTTGTCAGTCTGCTGCGGTGTTAAATCAGAAGCAATCATCGACTTAATTGAGCTGTCGGGGCAAGTATTGGATTGGTGCTGGGCAGAGGTGTCGGAAGGAGTGGCCACCGTGAAAGCATTCACTGCGTTGTCTTCTAAGGTGGACAGCAATGCCAAGAGATGCCTTGCGGCAGCACTTGAGGTGTCAAGCTAAAATTGACAACTGGAAGGCACGTGGAGTTCCCTGCGACAGACAGAACGGTGTGCGGTAATGTAATGCCGCGGCTGATGAGGACATCGGTGATAGGTGTCAGCACATAGTCGCCGTCGGGAACTGGTGGTCTTGATACGAACTCGACGTAGGTCAGTGTTTGGGCTGGAAGGCGAACATATCGGGCAGTGCAGAGGCGACTCGGCCGTGGGTGCAGCAGGGTCTGTTATGGGCAAGTGAAGACGGAGTGTACTGGCCGAACAGTCAATGAGGGCAGAATGTGCGGACAGGAAGTCGAGGCCTAGGATTACGTCATGTGGGCATTTTTCAAGGACGGCGAAGAGAACAACTGTGTGGCGATCAGCGATGCTTACATGAGCGGAGCACATTCCAACGACAGATGCTGTTCCCCCGTCGGCAACACGGATGAACTTAGTCGTCGCAGGTGTCAGGACTTTCTTGAGCTTTCGGCGAAAATCAGTGGTCATGACGGAAAGTTGAGCCCCAGTGTCGACAAGAACAGTCACATGCACACCGTCCACTTGTACATCGATAGGTTCTGTTTCGTCTGTATGGTCAATAGAGGATTTTCGGTCAGTCCCATTGATGCAGCGCCACCTCCAGGGGCTGCAACATTTAGTTTTCCGTCGAGGAGCGTCGTGGGAAGGCGGGCGAAAGTGGTCGGCGGGGCTGGGGAGAACGAGACTGGCGACGTTGGGGCGATGGTGAGCGGGAGTAGCGGGGATCACTCACAGGTTCCTGAGGGGCAAAGTGGTCTGGGCTGGTCGCATGACGATAAACGGGACGGCCATTGGAAGAACGCTGGAAAGTTTGTGTAGTAGGACCCCAGCGACTTCTGCAATGGCGAGAAACATGCCCAATACGGTGACAAGAGAAGCAAATGGGCTTGTCATCATGTGTTCGCCATGCGGACGGATTGCGGAATGTTGATGGAGAGCCAGAGGGGAATGGACGTGGAGTCGTGAATTGTTGCTGGAAGTCGGTACGGGGAGGCGTCGAAATGGAGCAAATACCCATGCTGGCAATTTCCTGTCGCACGACTGCTTGAATTAGGGGCAAGGGGATTGAAGGAGAGTGGTCAGGGTGCGGTGGTGGCACTGTAGCAGGAGCGGCTGCTTCAAGTTCACGTCGGACGAGTCGTGTCAAGTTATCGCAATTGTCTGGAGGACGATATGAGTCCAGGCAAGATGACGTCGCTGCGGTATTCGGAAGGCGCTGGAACTGATGTGAGATGCGTCTGCTTTTAGCCTGTTCCAGGCGGCGACATTCTTGAATGATCGCATCAACAGACGTAACGTTGCTAAATACCAGCAAGTTAAACGCGTCGTCGGCTATACCCTTCAGGATACCAGTGATACCAGTGGTGATTTCCTCCACCACAGGGTGATCCTCTTTCACGACACCCGATAGTTATTCCCACCGTACTGTTCAAAGCGACCGCGCAGCTTTGCCCGCCACTCGAACGTCGTACTTCTGACTTGGCTGGGAAACGAAGTCTCCCCATGGATGCATAAATCATGTTGCAATGGTATACGGAGTATCTTACGCGCACTCCGTTGTTGCGTCCCTGCAACGCATGCTCTTCTATCGCTTAATTCATCATTGACATAAGTCAGCAGCAAGGTTCCATGTTAATAACTCCTTGGCCTACAAATACAAGTACACTAGCAACGTTCTCGCTACGCCACAAACCATAATTTTTGTGAAGTTGGGAAGCACCCAACACGACATTATTCGTCATTCTGCGGAGAAGCGAGGTGCCATCTGTAAGGCATTATGTGCACTTTGTTGATTCGACGGTTGATGACGATGAAGAATTATGGCTGAGCCCCTTGTAATAGGTTGGAAACTTGAAACCACCCACTAGTGACGTAACACGCATTGTGTGACGCCCGGTCATTATTTAACTCTCCCACCGCGCTTTATAAGATACGTTAACGTGAGAAAGAGGGAGAGTGGGAATTAACTTTGTGGAGGCCCAGAGGAAATGGATAATGGGGGATTTATGGGCTTCTTTGGCAACCAATAGAAGGGCACTTGCTGGGAATCCACTACGCTATAAATGACCATAATTTCTCTTAAGTAGGGAAGCAGCCACTATGTAATATTTCATCGTTCTGCAGAGAACTGTGGTACCCGCTAAACACCTGTGAGGCGTTATGTGCACTTTGTTGATTCTATGACTGATGACGATGAAGAATTATGGCAGATCCCTTTGTAATAGGTTGGAACCATTCAACAACCCACTTGTTGCACAATTCGTATTGTGTGACGCCTGGTTACAAAATTCGAATTGTATGACGCCTGGTTGTTATTTTACTCTTCTACCACACTATGTTACATAGGTTAATGCGGTTCCTGAAGCCTGTATGACATGAAGCATGTATAGGGTCTTTTTGCGAAGCAGTTTGAAGCACCGGCATGGCTCTGTTGTAGAATACCGGGCTCCCACGCAGAGGACCCAGGTTAGAACCTCGTTCAAACCCGGATATTTTTTGTGCACTTTCTTATTTGGCACGATAGTGGTTACGGACACCGTCTGCGGACAACTGCGGCGCCATAAACAGCTCTTGTTGTGATCTCACAACAGGCTTCGCTGTAAAATGTACTTTTTAGTTCATCTCCAATATTTTCAGTACTTGTTGGCGCATTCGATAAAAAATAAATAAGCAACAATTCATAAGTGAACATGACACTGAACATTCGGATGTAATCATATGACAGCAGAACAGTATCATTTACTAAATGTTGCACGCAAATAACACAGAATCAGTGTTGATGCTACGATGATGGTGGTGGCAGTTTGTAATACCTTGTTGGTTGTTAACTATGAATACAACTACATCATAGTGTTTCGAAAGCTTGCTATGCAACATAAAGGATTTCCTTTTTAAGGGAATATCCTATGCACCTGTTCTGCACTGAATACCTACTGCTGGAATTTTTGAACCAACATTTAACACCATTACAAGTTTGTACGGCTGCACAACATATAAAGTATTGGTTACGTTAGTGCTCCAAATAATTAAAGTGCATATCCCATTCAAAGAAAGTAGGATGAATCAGTACGGAAGTTCACTCTTTAAAGTCTTTACGTATAGACTACTCTACGGCATCGTTTCGGTGCCGCCATGCTGGGATCTTAACCTTACCGTGTTTTATCTTGAACAACTAAGCGAACAATGCTACGGCGGGCGTATACACATGGAAATTGTTGGGTTGGTGCATTCGACCTTTCCTCGTTTTATCAGCTCGCGTCACGGGATACAGAAATAAGAAAACATTCGTTTAACAGCCCATGATGTCAGCGCCCATATGCCTTACGTAACATAGTCTATACAAACAAATCTTTCACATTACGTTCTCCCGAAAGCGAATGACAGCGCTAATGTTGTCACGTTCATTTTGTCCTTCATAAAGGACGTTTTATGTCAATATATTCACAGAAAGCTATATTTAGCCCCTGCATAGACGAAAATGCGTCCTAACGTCCACAGTTGCAAATAGAAAGCGTTTTGGGCATGCTTTTTAGTGCAGGTCAATATCATTAAAAGACGGCTCACAAGTGCTGAATCTAATTTCTCGGAATCAAAGCACCAAGCTATGAGTTTCGACATTAGGAAGCGCGTATAGCTTACTTCAGCAAACACTATATAAATCCTCGACATTGTAATAGCGCTTTAAATAACATGAGCATTCTTCCACAAAGCAACGGCTATTATCTCTAGCAACGTCTACAGGTGCGCTTCCGTCCATAATCGAGGAGCAGTAGAGTCACACATTCCGTCAAAGCCGAAGGCGACTCTAACAAAATCATTTTGGCATCAAAGTGTTTGAATGAGAACTGGTTAGCACAAATCAATCATCAATAAAAGCGGCGCTGCTTGAAGACGGAGAAAAGAAACGGCAAAGCCGAGGAAAACACCTGTCCTCGTGTGTTCATTCCGGTCTTTGTCTTGAAGTAGCGCTGTTTTCAATCTGGCCACAATACAGTAAAACCTCGGTGATACGAATCTCGAATATCGAATACGAATCTTTTGGGCTCACCAAAAATATTCGTATCATCAGAAATTCGTATCACCAGAAAACGTGGAAAATTAGTATGCGACAAAAGAAAGTTGGCATACGTTTTGATTTAGCGTTTCTCAAGGCCGCACCGACATCATCAACAGCTCTGAATGATTGCCAGTAAACTTTTTAGACGTCATCAATCATACTTGTACTCGTAAATATACGGTGCGTGCGCGCGTGCGTAATTAATGAACCAGATGTGTGGTCACGCGTGACCGCTAGTAACCCCTTCCTAATCGCACTACGCTTTCCTGCACAACAACAAAGTACTGCGGCAAAACTTACTTAAGAAGTGCTTTGCACTTCTTAAGTAAGTTTGATGAAGGCCAGAAAATTTAGAAGCGCTGTCCTTTGTCGCTGTTATTTTCTTATAGCGGTGATGTTGGGTGTGCTCTTCGGGAGATTTACGGCCGTGCCCGGGAGTCTTCTGTGCGGGAGCTCCCGTGCAAATCGGAGTGTTGGCAGGTGTGCGCGCGTACTTTGCGAGGCCTAGCTCCTTCGCCAAGACCGTTCGCTTCGTCTCTAGGGGTCTTCGTCCACCTTTCATGGGACTTCGTGATGTACCCACAGCCCAAGTTTCAGTCTTGCTTCATAGCACGTCTGATTGCGACCACATGGCTTGCATCGACGTGGCAGGCACGCTGCTGCCTCGAGCACAGCAGCACGCGTCAACACGTTGGAAAAAAAAAATGAAGGAAACGCTTCGTCAGCGCCATCTGTAAACTAAACGCGAAGGCGCATAACGGCGTCCAAGATTCGGGCGCACAATCTCGGAGGCAAGACGCACCGTTGATGGTCGCGAAGCGCGCATGCCCGCGACAGCGCAGGACTGCGGTGTCTTCCGCGACAGCGCTGGCAGCGCCTGTTCGTGCCTGTGCGCTAGCGTACGTTCGTACCAAACGTCGAGGGGTGAAAATCGGTTCGCAACAACCGAACTCCAATACATTGCAGGCTAATGGGCCTTGGCCGGGAGGACAGAAAAATTTGTATCACCCCGAAATTCGTACGAGCCGTGATCGTATCACCGAGGTTTTACTGTATGTGGCTTGCAAAGGGAAGATGAACTATAATCCTCTGAGCATTACCTTCTAAAGCAAAATTGACATATTGTAACGAGCAACTCAGGCAGTTTGGAGGTCACCATTTATTGAAGGCTTACTTGTGCCCGACAAGTATGAACAAAATATAGGTGTAATGTTCCTTGTAGGAGGATGATGAAGCGTTCTCATTTTGTTTTCTTTTGTCGCTTGGCGAAACTAGTTTTTTACCTGGAGTGGAATGGACCACAGTGAAGACTAGAGTTCAAAATGAGTGAAAATAATGAATAAAGCAATACTAAATGCTGTGCGACATCAAAAAGACAGAAATGGGTGAAACGCGACGTAAAGGTAGATATTTGGCCTTGTTGGTGCTACATATTCATAGTGTAAAGCGCGGAACTGAAATGACGAGGACAGGACAGGAAGTAACAGACACGCAAGCTCTAGCTTTCAACAACGATTCATTGGAAGCCGTATTGAACATATATACATCCAAAATTGTGATCACTGAGACATGCAAAAATGTGGAGGCATCATTTAATGATAATTCATTGCTGGATAATGACAACCGTGGTGCGCTGACGCTATCTTGGCATACTTTATGTATGGTAGACGATTCAACAATCAGTCGTGTAGTTTCAAAAACATCAAAAACAGCCAAACACCCACACGTGCTGCAATGCGCGGAATGCAAGCCATCGCCAACCTTTACATTCTTTTGGCGCTCTCAAAGCCTATCATTGAGGCACCACTCCGTTTGCACTACGTAGTATTTTGCACACGCTAGTGGGAGCTGGTACACAGCACCTTCTTTGCATGGAATGTGATGTGTTCTCTTCATTTTATCACAGCTGTGTGCTTTGCGTGCAGTTGGGTTGCTGCGCCTGCCCAGTTTTCTCAGCTTCTTTGGAGCCATGAAAGCCACACAAATTTTTGCGTGAGAGCCCACCTTTCTTTATGTCATAGGAAATCGTGTGCAGGTAGGGCATCGTAGTGAACTTATTTCGGACATCAGAACGGTGGCGGCAATCTGCTGGCTACCTGAAGACCAAAACAATGTAAATAAGGGTGGTGATGATTTGCTTTCCGCGTATTGAAGCACGGGTAGATGTTTGCCTGTTTTTGATGATTGCTCGGTAGTACGCATGCGCAAAGACGAAACTACGTGGCTGATTGTTGAATCGGCTGCCATACATAAGTCAGGGCAATACCGCGTCATTGCACCATCATTGTCATTATCCAGAAAAGAATAGACCGATCTCACCAGATGATCAGTGCATGCGCGAGTTTCCGACAGCGGCACGGCCGCCATCTTAGTTCGAGTATTCTGAGCTGCTGGTACAGCTGCCTGCTGCAGGTATATTGCAGTTTGTCATGAATCCTCGGCACACAAGACGATTGAGCGCTGTGTTAAACTGCGTCCGGACCTCTAATGTATGTTATTTTACTTCAGTTTACACTGCACATCCTAGCGTTAAGAAAAAGAAAAACAGTAGACAACGCTTACATGTGGCTAGGTCGTCTCGTCGTGTTTATGCGCTCGCGTCGCTTCGCTGAATAAGTATTAGAAAAAAAAAGTACCGGGAAATCACGTTCCTTTTTCCATGAAAGCAAGAATCTTATTTAATGATCGTCAGCACGCAAGCGATAGAAGTTACTGTATGCGGGAAATAACTTGCCCAAAATGCGTGTCTCTCCGCGACTGCGAAGACGGGGGAAAAACCGATGGGATGAGAAAAAAATTACAGCATATCCACAGGTGAATGATTAAGAGTTTGGGCGAAGTTCCTGAAGCAATCATGGTCTCGGGATTCACTTCTCGTTGAGCCAGTTTCGCAGCGGCGTCCTTGGCGCGCACCGTCACGGGATCCGCCTGGCTGCCGCCAAGTGAGCGCCCGCCACTGCGCATCGCCCATGCTCCGTCAACGATCCGACACGTACGGCGACGATCCAGGAGAATGAGAGGGGCGCTCGCTCCCCGCGCATCCCCAGGTCTATTTCCAGGTCTATTTTATGCTGATGATATTGTCTTATTTGCGGACAGTCAAGATGATATACAGCGACTGGCAGATATATGCGGAAGGGAATGTGAGGCTCTAGGACTAGGATTTGGTGCTACAAAATGTGGATTGATGGTATTCAATGATCACGAAGACCATGCGGTCTTCATACAGGGCCAAAAAATACCGAGGGTAAGCGAGTACAAGTACTTCGGAGTATGGGTAAATGAAGGGGATAGATATATGGAGGTACAAGAGAAAGCAGCGGTAGCAAAGGGAAAGAGGAATGCTGCAATTATGAAGCACAGAGCTTTATGGGGATACAATAGGTACGAGGTGCTTCGAGGGCTGTGGAAGGGTGTGATGGTCCCGGGGCTTACATTTGGGAACTCAGTGGTTTGCATGAAGTCAGAGGTACAATCAGGAATGGATGTAAATCAAAGGATGGTGGGCCGCCTCGCGTTGGGCACTCACGGGAAGACGACAATTGAGGCTGTAAAGGGTGATATGGGATGGACAGGCTTTGAAGTGAGGGAAGCTCAGAGCAAAATGAGATTCGAAGAGAGGCTGAGGGAAAATGAAGAAGAGTAGATGGGCAGAGAAGGTTTTCAGGTATTTGTATAGAAAAAGCGTTGACACGCAGTGGAGAAAGAGAACTAGGAGGCTCACCAGTAAATATACGGCTAGCAGTGCGGGCGATATGGCAACAGGGAGCATTAAGCGGAAGGTCAGGGAGGCGGAGAGGACTTATTGGATGACAGCGATGGAAAAGAAGCCGGCTCTGAGTAACTACCGAAAGGGAAAAAACGAAATAAGGAGGGAAAGGTTTTATGATAATTCAAAGGGAAGCGCTTTACTGTTTGAAGCAAGGTCGGGCTGCCTTAGAACGCGAAGTTATAAAGCGAGTTTCAGTAACGAAGACGAACACTGTACATGCTGCGGGGGAACTAAGGAACCGATGGAACATGTACTGATTGAATGTGGCGATATTCACCCAGGTATACTTGTGGGCACGAGTCTACAGGAAGCCTTGGGTTTTAGGGACAACAATGGAAAGCTGACACGTCCGCGATAGCAATAAGTAAGAGACGGTTTAGAGTATTGGTGGCAGAAGAGTAGAGATAACAGTACAAAATAAATAAATGGGGGGGGATAAGGTCAATTCTGGGCCTTAAGAGGGCAGAGAGAATAGACTGTACGTGAATTTATACAATTTTTTTGGTATAATAAGAGATTTAATCAATGTAGAAAACGGATTAGGCCAGCATGAAACAAGGAAGCTTTTTTTTCATTTTTTCTTCGAGCATGGTGGCAGGACATGGTCACCGGCCCAAGAGAGTTATAAAGGGGACGCTCATAGCATCCATCCATCCATCCATCCCCGCGAGCCCGCGCAGCAGTCAATCGGAGAGCAGCAACACTTCCAGCGCCATCTAGTGTCGATTCACACAAGCGCCATATTGCACACAATTCTATAGGACCAACGCCATCTAGGAAATGAGACGAGAAATGGTGATGACGAAACAGATTGTGTACAGCGCCATCTAGAATATCGTCCCTGAACTGCAGTTTGTATGTACTTCTATGAGACAGCGCCATCTATTGCATCATACGGGAGATCCGTTTACGCCGGACAACGGAGACGTCACAAAGTTAGACTAAGAGGAGCTACGCCCCTAAAAAAGAAAGCTTTTTCCGCTTTGTTTTTGTTCAAGCAGTACTTTCGATGTACAGTACCGTCCACTGTTAGGGTGAACGCGCGAGCGCGTGCCGCCCTCCGCAGGGCGCCACTGCCAGCAGCACGGCTGCGCATCGAAGCAAACCTTGCGCATGCGTGGCAGTACCTGCAGGCGTGCCTTCGCGTCGTCTGCTACATTGCTCGCGCTTCTGGGCGCGCCAAGCTTGCACTGCCGGTGAATAAACTTTGCTTACAGTGTCGTGTATTTCCTGCAGCGAATACAACCTTTAGTTTCAGTGTCGCAACATGAATCCAACCGGCAGATTTAGAACGCCAGTGAAGTGCACTTCATAATTAGAATTATTAAAGGAAAATACAGTTACGTAGCTTTGAATTGAAGGTAATATAAAGTTATTTTCGAGTAAGAAGTGCCAGCAAATCATCGTTTCTTAAGAATAATTCACAAGGCAACGTTAGCACAGACATTTTCGTGTCCGCTGTAATGAGCATAGTGAGCTATGGGAATTTCGCGTGCATTTTTAGAGGGAGCGTGTTGAGGGGTGTTCCTTGGCCGTCCTTTTACGGTCTTCAACGCAGGCGTGCGACGGCGTGAGTGATATGTATCCGATAATATACAAAACAGTTGGACTGTTTACTTAGAAACGTAATGATAAATAATTATAATGAACTGTTTTACATATAACTCACTGAAATAGAAAATTAATTTAGGTGTTTATAGACACTATATCTAGCTTTTTCTCGCGTGAAAAATAAACGACACATTGGGGCGAGATAAAACAAAGAACAGATCGACAGTTTATTCATGAAGAAAAATGGCCAAGAATTTTCATGGCTAAAACAAAATTAGGTTATGTGACACCACAAATATCTCTTGTAGACGTTGCAGCGTGAAGATGAGCAAAATGATGGCCCTGCTTTTTTGCGACACCAAATAAAGACGAATCGCGGCTTTGCGGCAAATACGATCTTGAGCGCTCTTTCGCTTCAATATCGGGTGGCTTCTCGGGCAGCGTCAATGACAGCCCGCATCCTAGCCTGCAGAGAGCTGTACAGGGATGCGCAAAGGCCGCGGTTGGCTCTAAGCTGCTCCCATTCTTGTACTACAGCGGCCCACAGCGCATCAGCCGAGAGTCCATGGAGCTTCTGGCGTGCCATTGAGGTTTTCATGGTGCCCCACACGTTCTCAATAATATTGAGGTCTGGAGATTGCGCAGGCCACTCAAGAACTTGCACGTACCGAGACTCTAGAAATGCCCCAACTTTTCTAGACTTGTGAATGGGGGAGTTGTCGTGCTGCAAAATAAAGTCGCCGTAAGGAAAGGGTCCGTTGAGGAGGTACGGCAGCATGACATCGTCTAGGACCGAACAGTACATGTCAGCGGTGAACTTGTTCTCGATCCTGACTAAGGGCCCCAGGCCGGCCGGTGTGATTGCGCCCCAGACACTCACACACGAACGGCCACTGGCTGCTACCCGCTGGATGAATTCAGGCATATACCTAAAGAAATATGAATGTTTTTTGGATGGCTTAGCTTTCTTATGTAGCCAATAACATGCACCATCAAAAAAGAAGAAACAATACAAAAAATGTGCGCCTCTTCGGACTTCCTTACTTCCTTATGTGTATGAACACACTCAGTAAACTTTTCGAAATTCCAAAAAGTATCTTTCAACTTTTGTTGCAGAAAATGCTGTGTGTCTTAATGGGGGCTTTTAACACCTTTTTTTTACAATGAGAGAAGTTCGAGCAAAGTACAGAATGGAGTTGTGGGTGTCAGTAAAAATTAGATATGCAATTTCATAAAACATTGGTCATATTGTCGTATTTCACGCTTACTTTCGAAAACGATCATTGCCCTAGCTCTGGAAATATTTTATTTCAAATTTCAGTTAGATTTATTATGAGCATATCCTGAAAGAAATAAAGATTGGATATTGCGCCTTAGGTTTAAGCAGTGCAAGGGTTCGTAATGCCATACAAAATTTCGTTCTACACGTACTACATACAAATTTCTCGGCCACATGAGCTGTTTCTCACCGACAGTTGTCCGGGCGCCATACACGCTGCCGTTGATCCCACCTTGTGGTGAATGTCGACTCGTCGGTGAAGACGACATTTTGCCACTCTTCAGTCCAGTGCTCGTGTTCCTGGGCAAACACGAGGCGCCTCTCTTTGTTCGCCGCGCTCACTATCGGCTTTTGGACAGGTCTCCTGCTTTTGAGGCCCGCTGAATGTAGGCGACGTTTTACCGTCGTATCCGATGCAGCCGACACCCCGGCAATTTATTTCAGTTCTCTGACGGTTGACGCAGGAAAGTCATTTGCCGCCGATATTATTGATACGTCCTCATCTTCCGTGGTCACCTTCGCCACGGGCCTTCCGGGGAGCATCCTTTATCCTGCGCTGGGTCTTGTAAGCTTGAATGATTCGATTCACAGTTTTTAACGGCCTGTTCGTGATTCTTGAAATTTCCCTCTGAGAATATTCTTTAAGGTCTAGCTCAACAATGCGCATTCTTTCTTCTTCTGGAACGCGTGACATCGTCTCATCACGCACACGCTCCTAATTTTTTGCAGGGAAAAGAACTGTGCTTTAACTGCAGTCGTCTTTTTATCGCCGCTAGAGCATGGGAAAAAACAATTGTATAAAGAAAGTTTTATCTGATGGTTTCGGATGATAGTGTCGCGGTGGCAGGGCCTGCTCTGAACGATAGGCACACAACTGAGGGCGCCCAATATTTTTCATCTTGAGCTGGTCACGCGCGAGCAGCGCCGGTATTGAATGCCGCATGGCCGTGGTGGCTGCATTTCGGTGAAAGCGAAGTGCTAGAGGCCAGTGTACTTAGGTTCAGGAGCCCTTTAAAGAACACCAGATGGTGAAAATTTCCGGGGGCCTCTGCTACGACGTCCCTCATAAGGATATCTTGGTTATGTGACGTAAAACCCCAACAATTATTATAGCAAGTGTGAACGGGATCATAGTGTAATACCATCCCTATGAATTTCTATTTAATTTTATTTCAGTCGATAGCGGGAAGAAGACAGCTTCGCGTCAGGCACGTCTTTATGTTGCGACACGAAAACTAAAGATTGTATTGGCTGCAGAAAATAGACGACACTCTCAGCAAAGTTTGTTTCGCGGCAGTGCAAGCTCGGCGCGCCCAAGAGCGCGAACAATGTAGCAGACGACGCGAAGCCATGCCTGCAGGCACTACCGCGCCTGCGCAGGTTTGCTTCGATGCGCGGCCGCGCTGCCGGCAGTGGCGCTCTGCAGAGCGCGGCCTCGCGCTCGCGCTTCACTGCGTTCACCCTAACAGTGGACGGCACTGCACATACACTGTGTCGTCAATGCAGGACTTCGATCACAGGTGATGCTTTAAACGTGAATGAATATGAGATGGTCGCCGTGAAGCAGGTTAGAAGCACGTCCGCAGGGCGACGACTGCAGCCGCACGCCGTTTGGAAATGTTTAACGTCACGGAATTCTTGTGAAAGGCAAAATATCTCCTCCTGCACAAGGGATGGATCAGTCAGTAAGAGGTTTTGGTGACACACACACAATACCGGCCTGAGCGGGCGGCCGCCGCCGTCCGCTCAGGCCGTCGGCGGCAGCCAAGCCGATGTCTCGGCGCCGATATTGTCGCTAGACCTATACCGCTTCGAAGCTGCAGTGTACGGTACGTAATAAGAGCCGCCTACGCTCATGTAAGAAGCTAAGCTTTGCTACCGCTGTTAGTGTTTTACGCTTCGTTCGTGATAATATCACATTTTGAAAGGAATAGGGAAATCCCGGCGGCGAAGCTGGCCGCGATGCCGGCGCGGTTGAGTTTTCGCCGCGCACTCCATGGCGCGAGCTGTACACAGCATGCAATTAAGTCACTTGTATCACAGGTCTCGTTCATGCTGGACACTTGACAGTCATCCTCGCTTTTGATGAGAGGTCGGTTTAGGTATTGCTATATATTTAAGAGATCTGTGTATTGCCCGGAACACGTATCCAACCTGTCGCCGCTGGCGCGCCGAGGGGACCGGGCACATGTCGTATGAAGTTTTGCTGTCGCTGATCGGACCATCAGTCGCGCAGAAAGCTTGTTATGACGAAAGAGTGCGCTGCTAAATTACCATGCATTATACACACGGAATTCACAAACACGTTCAACAATACGTTGAAAGTGCGCGGTAGTTGCCGCTCCGTCCAACTTGGTTGACTGCCGCACACATTCCTGTCGGAGCTTGACATCCCTTGAAAACACGTAAAACCAGAGTCATTTTGCTTCACGTTGTTTTTGTAGCATCCTAGCACGCAGAACGTGAACCCAACCATTGCGATTCATGCAAACACGGCCGCTAAAACTCGTTAATGCAGCTCGCCGATGCACCAGCTATATGCAGCTGAACGTACCGAGAACTCTAAGTACCGGCATGCACTGCGGCAGCGGTAGCGTAGCTGCAACTCGCGGTGACATCGCTCAGCTGTAATTCCTTGATGCCTCCTCATTTGATCATGCCTGTTGATCAAAAGTTTTCATGTATATATGTTTGATCCGGCTTCCAATAAATCATTGGTGAAAGTTAGCGCATGTGTGTGTTACTCCCTGTCCCGTCCTCGTCATTTAAGTTGCGCACTTTACAATATCAGTAAATACCTACAGCATCACAAGTGTTCCTTCAAGAGGAACAGATAAAATGTTGAAAACAGAAAAAAATTGTTACCTGTGGAAGCGACCGCTAAGCAATGAAAACTTGGGCATTCTTGAATAAATGTTCGTAACACAGTCAGAGTAGCAGAGCGGCTTGCACCAAATTGACTGCCTCCAAGGCGCTACAGCTTGAGGTACTGGCTGTTAAACCAAGCTTACCAGTCGGCATTTCAAGAAACATACTTCGGAGTGAGGCGAAATGGCGGCATAAAAGAAAAAAAAATGTGACCTATCGTTTTCGTACCATTGCAAATTGCACAGCTTAGTTAATGAGAAACCTTATATGTGAAGGTTAGCATTTAAACGGTGAACTGTACAGCGGTAGCTTATGAGGGTCACCTCGCGCTGACGTACATTTGGTAGTGTTCCATGAGAACTGTAAATGCCGGTAATCCTCTGATTGTATGAGGGCCGTGTCATCGCTTTTTTTTAAATAACAGGCGTTCAAGTCTCTATCCTCTAATGAAAGTAGAATGTTGTACTACATGTAACACCAGACGTTCTAAAGACAGCGTAGCGAGCGAGCCAGCTGAATGATTAAGAGAAATTGCAGCATGCCCGGGTACCCACAAAAACCGAACTTCTCATTGGCTACAGCACGCAAGAGTCAAAAATACCTTGAGCATAGGTGACTGATTTGCGAACGTTAATTATGTACATTTCGACAAGGCATATGTGATAATGATAGGTGTAGATTGCTGACGATTACATTTTCTAACAGCCGCTGTGTTTGTTAGAGAGTGTGCAAAAAATTGGGGAGATGTAATGCAGTCGGAGAGCAAAATACCAGTGAAACTGGTGGGGAACGATGTCCCACTCCGGCCTTCTGAAGATTTTGCATTGCGTGTGTACCTGCGTGTGGATAAAGTGGGCAAGAAAGTTTACAAAGATGATCCTCAAGCAGACCTTCGAGAATGCGCTTTGGAAAGAACACAGCATTTTTGGAAGAATATCGTCAAAAACTAAATTAAGCTGTAACCAGGTGGGATTTGGGGAAGGCGGTATGGTAGGGTAGATCAACCAAGAAAGCGATTTTTTTTTCATTACTGAAAAATAATACACACTCTGAGGCGCAAAACCCTGCATTAGCGACCGTCAAGGAGTGTTCCAAGCCCTATAAAAATGGCGCCAAAAACCGCGCCTCCTAGCGAATGCGCGGGTTATTTTCCATCATTGTTTCTTCGTGTATGCACTTGCTTTTCATAACTATGGCTAAATCGGTTTAATGTATTCACCTCCTACGATTCTCATACATTTTGATTACAAGCATTCTCACCAAAATGATTTTTTTAGCGTAAATATTGCTGTACGTTGTGAGCACGCTCCGCGCTGGTGCTTAAACATAAATTCGTCTTTTTCTTACCACCACTTTCTGGAAAATTTTGGAAACTTGATGCCCCTTTGCTGCAAAACTGCCCGACCGATGGCGCTCAAATTTTCTCAGCCACACCTATTCCCTTCAAAATTCTTTCAACCATGAAACCTTGAAAAGCTGTTTAGGTTATGGTTAAGAAAAAAAAGAATAATTGGAAAGTCTCCCTCATCGCACGTGACCAGTGAGGATAATATTTTTTCTTGGGCGATTAATCTTGGAGCCCCTTTTTATAGGTTAAGATTTATACCAATATCGTGTTGAAAAATCGTGCCAGATGTTACGGTCCCACTGTTTTTGGTATTGAGAAAGGGTACATTTAATTTTTTGCACCAGCCTGAAAATTGGTACTCCTACAGAAGCATGGAAGAAAAGCTAAAGGGTCAAAATTGCACAGACTGGTGGATACAAGCTCTCTTATTGAGCACGCAAAATTTCTCAACAATGTTTAGTAGAGTTTCTGAGGTAAAAAGCTGAAACCAGGACAATCTGTTTACCCTACTATACTCCTCTAAGCTTAGCCGAGGGACTTGTAGGTCCGGTAAATGTTACTGGTCGAAAATGAGCTGAGGCTATCGATACCGTCGCCATGGAAGCTTAAACAAAGAATCGGGCAATGGGCTGAAGACTGTGTGAGAACAAGAGATAGACGCATTGTAGCGCTTTAAAAACATCTGCATGGTAAGCGGTTTAAAAATTGCATGAAGTGACATGATTCGAGCTTCCAAATACAGCTCGTTATTCGCCACAACATCTGCAAAAAAGAACGCAACTGAATTCCTAAATGTGGGCGTATAAATATTTTACATATTAGTATTGTTACTTCACGGATGCAAGTATTGTTTCTTTTTTTATCACGAAACTGTTTTACGCTGGGGTCCACCAGGGCTCCACTGACGTATTTCCGTGACGGACATGACACTGTAAAATATGCAATAACAGATGGCAAAGAAAAAATACTTGAAGAAAAAGTTCCGCTGACGGGAGTTGAACCTACGACCCATTCTGCGCTGCACAGAGCGCAAGTTCTTCAGCTTACTAAGGACTAGCTATTTATATACACCATTTGCCGTTGGCGGTACTCGGTGGTTTCAAGATGTTGTTGTTACTAGCGAGATGGCGGGCGGAGCGCGCACGGCGCGCTTTGAAGGTCACAGGGGATGTCTGTCGTGCGTGCGCGATTATCTCGTGATGGAGGTGGTTTGCATGTCTTGTGCTTTGACCACAAGCTTCTGTTGACGTTACAAAGAGCACGAAGGTCACTTCGCTCGCTGCGCGGCCGCGTTTCCGAAAGGAGCGCGCTGCTTACACACAAAGAAGTAACAAATGAGAAAGTTGTTAGTTTGTGCTCGTCCTGTGTATGTTCTTTTCGTGCTTCTTTTCTGCTTTAGAGCGCGCTCCAAGTTTTGTTCTGCTTGTTGTTCTTCGCGTGGCATTAAAAATTCTTTGCTATATCACTCCTTCATTTGCCTCAGTGGCGAAACAATGCACAACAAACGCTCAACTACCCCTGCGAAAACATACTTCACATTCATGTTATACCGATTCCCATGAAAGGGGGATCAGCCTTTCAGCCTTCCACTGCAACTTTTTCCAGTGAATGAATAGCGGGGTCAAGAAAGCCTGTACAGAAAGAAAATTAAATTCATGAGGAGGATGCCGGTGCTTAAAGTCATAAACAGATTTGATTTGAAATACTGGTAAACTGAACTAAAGCTTGAAAAAAAAAGTAATGGCTGTTGAGGTTTAGCGTACGAATACCTCGACATGATTACGATAGACACCGCAATTTAGTGCTGAAGAAATTTCCACCACTTTGGGATCGCTAACGCACACCTAAATGTAAGCACAAGAGATCGTTGACCTTGTCTATTTTCGGGAAGGCATTATTACGTTTTCCTCGTAAGTACATTCTATTTGTCTTTGTGCACTGGCTCTTGAAATGAGCTATCACGCAATTGTTTTGTGAGGAACCGCAGTGACGTAAATGCATCTGTAACGCTACGGCTGTAACCGCGACTCGTTTTCAGCCTTCTTCTGCGTTGCTTATGTCAGTATTTTCTTATGAAGGCGCCTCGGGGGAAAGGTATCGTCCGCAAGGAAACTAGCGTGTTCGGTGGGCTCAAGTGCACAAAATATTTTATAAGCTATCTTCGCGCAATTCAAATAAAGAAAATCAGGCGAGCTAACACATTTCCTCCTAAAAGGTTGTTTTTATAATCGTAAGTTTGAAGTATCGTCAATGAAGTATCGTCAACTTAGTTGTTAAGGCAAGACAAGAGAAAATTCAGTGCATATAGCAAATTGCCTAAAACAGCTCATTGGGACGCTCACGTGAAAAAACGGTGCAATTGGTATAACATTGTTCGTGGTGTTCCCTTCCTAACACCTTTAGGATGGCTTGTAATAGTTTCCCTTATTATGTTGCATACTCAACTTCCTTATTCTACCAAGTAGTAAGCAGAATTTTTTTACTATTTTACTATATACTCGAAGCACGCCCAGATTGTATATTCGTCATCAAAATTGCCTTATCACAACTTTGAAGTAATCTGAAATGTAAATGTGCAAACAGTAGTAGACGTGGCGCAGGTAGTCAAAAGTAAGAATAAAGCAGAACGCTTATTTCGGCAGCACGTTACGAAAGATAATTCCAGTAAGCAGACCAGAGAAAACAGCACAGAGATCCAGGTAATGTATGGGATGAAAAAGGACTTTTAATGAAGCACTTTTGCTAACAATAAAATAATGATTTAAAAAAACTCTGAATAAAGATAGCAGGAAGAAAAAAAGCCGGCAGATCCCACGCATTATGGGAATCGATGTAATGCGAAGCAGCCAGCAACGAGCTGCATACATCGTCTTGTGTGTCATTGAGGAAAATGCGTGTCACGGTTTTCATGTTAACTCCTATTATTTATGTTCGTCACACAGTAACGTCGCGCAATACCAACTTCGGGGTCGATCAAGCTAGAGAAACGGCCGCCAGCGCCCCATGAGCCTGGCACGTAAGTCATGAAACAGGTTGAAAGCGCAAAAGACGAAGACAGAGAAGAGGCATGACACACACGAGCGCCTCTTCAAGCGTCTTCTCTGTCTTCGTCTCTTCAAGCCTCTTCTCTGTCTTCGTCTTTTGCGCTTTCAACCTGTGTCATGCCAAACCAACAAGCCCAAACAGCTGCCCTAGTGAACGTAAGTCGTGCTGTACATGACATACGTGTCATGACTTTCATGTTAACTCGTGTTATTTATGTTCCTCACAAGGTCACGTCGCAAGATACCAATTTTGGTGTATATCAAGCTAGCGAAACGGCCGCCAGCACCCCATGAGCGTGGCACGTAAGTCATGCTGTACGTGACATGCGTGTCATGATTTTCATGTTAACTCGTGTTATTTATGATCGTTACACAGTCACGTCACGCAATACCAATTTCGGGGTAGATCAAGCTAGCGAAACCGCCGCCAGCGCCCCATGAGCGTGGCACGTAAGTCATGCTGTACATGACATGCGTGTCATGATTGTCATGTTAACTCGTGTTTTTATGTTCGTCACACAGTCACGTCGCGCAATACCAATTTCGGGGTAGATCAAGCTAGCGAAACGGCCGCCAGCGCTCCATGAGCATGGCACGTAAGTCATGCTGTACATGACATGCGCGTCATGATTTTCATGTTAACTCGTGTTATTTATGTTCGTTACACGTCAAGTCGGCAATACCAAATGTCGGGGTAGATCAAGCTAGCGGA
>NC_051186.1:108539938-108571564 GCF_013339695.2 Rhipicephalus sanguineus
AGACGGTTATCAACGCTCGAACGCTGTCCGCGAAGTAGTGTTCTAGAAGCGTCGCGATTGTAGTAGATCGGTTTGTTAAGATTGCGCTCCGCACGCGAATGTTCCAGCTTTGTCTAGAGATTACGCCGCCACCAGCGATATTGCTGGAAAGTTCGATAGCGCCTGTATAAAAACCGACGCGCGTGACCGCTTGTCAGTTGATCGACGGACGACGCCCTGTTCGCCGCTATCATTGTACAGCGTGCATTGCTGTAGTTCTAGTTCTCATTTTCCGGCCACAAGTTCGGCCAAATAAACAGTTTCATCCTACAAACGCCGACTGCTGTCTTCGTCGACGTCACGACCACGTGACAATATGTCGGAGTTCAGATAGTGTGTAAGAAAAGAAAACGAAATTGAGGAGGATGCGTGTGTTTAAAGTCATAAACAGAGTCGAACTGAAATACGGGAAGAATGATCTAAAGCCTAAGAAAAGTAATAAATGTGTAGGTTTTCCGTCCCGAAGCCACGACATGATTATTATAGACACCGTAGTTGGGTACTACGGAAATTTCAACCATGTGGGGATCAAACCCGCACCTAAATCTAAGCGCAAGGATCTCCCATTTCCACTGATGTGCGGCCGGGATTCCATCTCACCGCCTACGAATTGGCAGCAGAGCACGATAACCGTTCGACGAGCGCGCTCTGATGTAAACGTTACCACTGTTTCTGCGCATCGGAACAGAGAATTCACATTATCGCTTTTCGGAAAATAACACGGAAAAAAAGCTGCCATCCCAGCTTTCCCGCCACTTACTGACAATAAGGCCGTGCGCCGATTTCTCGGCTTTTGTGCCTACTACAGACGTTTCGTCAAGGAACTTTCACGAATCGCCGAGCCGCTAAGTCACTTCATGAAGACCGACGTGTCGTTCAAGTGGGAAACACCACAAATTGAAGCATTTGAGGAAATAAAAATACGCCTTCAAATGCCTCCGCTACTAGCGCATTTCGATGAATACGCCGATAGAGAAATCTACGCCGATGCGAGCGGCGTAGGACTCGGCGCCGTCCTCGTTTAGAAGGCTTGGATTGATGGCTGGAACGAGTCATTAGTTATTCTAGTCTGTCGCTATCAAAGGCAGAAACCAACTATTCTACTACAGAAAATGAGTGTCTGGCCATCATCTGGGCTACATCCATGTTTCGCCCTTTCCTCTACGGCCGGCCATTCAAAGTTGTGAGCTACCACCGCGCCATCTATTGGCTAGCTAACCTGAAGGACCGTTCACGTCGCCTCAGACGTTGAAGTCTAAAACTTCAAGAATTCGATATTACCGTCTGTTACAAGTCCGGAAGAAAACACTCCGACGCTGACTGTCTGTCTCGTGCCCCTATCGATCCACCGCCGCATGAAGATCGAGATGATGACTGCTTCTTGAGAACCGTAAGTGTTGATGACTTCGCCGAACGACAGCAAACAGACCTGGAACTCAGGAACCTTATAGAATACCTCGAGGGCAGGACCGCAATTGCTTCGAATGTAATCAAACGAGGACTGGCATTGTTTTTCTTGCGAAAGGAGGTTCTCTTGAAGAACTTCTCGCCTCTTTGAGTCACCTACCTTCTCGTCGTGCCTTCAGCATTGAGACCAGAAGTCCTCCATGCCCTACACGACGACCCGATGGCAGGACACATCGGTTTATCCCGCACGCTGGCAAGAATAAAGGAAAAGTACTACTGGCCTCGCCTTGCTGGCGACGTCGCTCTCTAGGTGAGGACATGCCGAGACAGTCAGCGACGCAAGAAACGGCCGACATGATCAGCAGGCTTTCTTCATCCGATCGAGCCACCTCGCTGATCGTTCGATCAAATGGGTATGGACCTACTGGGGCAACTTGCAAATGGATGGTCGCCGCTACCGACTACCTCACACACTACACCGGAACAAGGACCTTACCTAGAGGCAGTGCCAACAAGGTAGCGAAGTTCTTCGTTGAAGACATCGTCCTGCATCATGGCGACCCAGAGCTCATCATTATCGACAGAAGAACGGCCTTTACTGCGGAGCTAACTGAGGCGATCTTGGTACACAGAGAGAAGCCACCGCCGGACCACCGCCTACCATCCTCAGGCAAATGGCCTCGCCGAGCGTCTAAACAAGAACATCGCCGACATGCTGGCCAGGTACGTCGACATCGAGCACAAGACGTGGGATGCCATCTTTCCGTACGTGACCTTCGAGTACAACACAGCCGTGGAAGGAACGACGTAGCTGTCACCGCACAAGTTGGTCTACGGAAGGAACCCGGCAACAACGCTCGACGCAGTGCTGCCAGCTACAACTGACGAAAACAGTCTCGACGTCACCACTTATTTACAACGTGCCGAAGAAGCTCGACAGCTCGCCCGCCTGCATATAAAGAACCAGCGAGGATTGACAGCCAGCCGTCGCTATATTCTTCGGCGACGCCACATAGAATACCAGCCCGGTGACCGTGTGTGTGTCTGGACACTGATACGCCGACGTGGACTCAGGGAAAAGCTTCTTCGGCGATGCTTTGGGCCATACAAGGTGTTACGACGTCTCGGTGCAGTGGACAACGAGCTTGTACCGAACGGCATCACAAGCTCTCAGTGGCGCAGCTCACGACCTGCAGTGGTTCTTGTTGTGCGCCTCAGCCTGTTTTAGCGCGTTGAGGGACCTGGGGACTTTGCTTTTGCTTGCGTCATTGTTGCTCTTTCGAGCTACATGCATTATTTTTACTTACATGTTATGTTTTACGAATCGGGACGATGCTTCTGCACAGGCGGGCATTGGCCCTTCCGCTTTTTTGTTTTATTTTGATGTATTCAGGTTTGACCGCAAGAACGGCTAGCAAAGCTCGAGGCAGACCGCGCCACCGTGTTTGAGAAGCTTCGCGATTCAAATAGGTGGATCATTTTGTTGAGATTGCCCGCAGGACGCGAATAGTCAAGAATACTCTAGAGCTTGGGCGACCGCCACTGATAAGGCTGGAAAGCTTGATTCGGGATGTATGAAAGACGGTGCGTCCTAGCGATGATTAGTTTTATCGACGGCCGAAGTCTCTTGGCGGCTATCAGCGTATAGTGTATATTGCTGTATTATGATTTTGTTGCCCGGCCACAACTTCAGAAAATAAAGGATTTATAGTCTAACACGCCGACCGCGCTTTCTCCGACGTCACGGCCATGTTTTAGGGCAACTTTTATATATATATGTAGATATGCATATATTCTAATCTTCTATTTGGTAATTAAAAAAAGTATAGCAATGGAAGAAGGCTCTACAAGAGCGAACACCACCTTTTGCGATAGTGAAAGTTGGAAGCACATCTGTTCACTTTATTCGTGTTACCTTTAACATGAGGAAGCACAGAGCTAAATATGTCCTTAATGAAATACGAGAAAAGAAAGCACATGAAGAAAGAAATACCGGAAGGCGTCCGTACAAGCATACAAAAACAATGAGAGACATCATACACACATTTCATGAAAAAAGAAAAGACAGACGCCCGCATTGTTCATACAGCATCCCGAAGAAAAAAACGGAATATAGGAAGCAACAACGCAAAATAGTGCAGTCCGCGTTACACGCATATAACAATATCAATTTATCTGCGTGGAAGCATTTGACGTCTTTTGCTTCTTCATTGCGTTGCTTGCCTATTTTGTTTGTTCGTATTCGCGGTAGTGTATTAACAACAATGCTAGCTTCTGTGTTGTCTTGTTTTCGTAGAATTTCTGCGTCAATGTTACCTGGGCTTTACGTTAGATGTACATATGAATGACTGTCACTGTTTATGTAGGAAAATGTGTCCTTGCCTCTTGTTCCATGAATCGTAGGTATGAATCTTTTCCCCGTTTTTCTCTGAGCGAGTACGCACTAAACCGCGCATTAGTGTTAATATGCCGAGCAATTTTTTTTCATCTTGTTCCGAACGAAAGAGAAGATGGCATCGCGACGATGGTTTAGCAGACGCTAGTCGTAGCAAGCGGCGAGAATGGATTTATTTGCGCATAATAAATAGTTTCAGGCCTTGTATATAAGGTCGTTGAACCGTTCGTGCGCGTATACGGCATCGCTCTGTAAACTCTTCTTTCTTGAGGATGCGTTGTTTTTCAAATCAAATCAAATCAAGTTTATTCATCTTTCGAAAAAGGAAAGATAGGAGCTGTCACAAAAAGCTACTACAGTGAGTAGCTTGACGAGGTGACAGCCCCTCCTTGATAGGACAGCAGCAGGCAGTGAACAGGACAATAATAATAATAACATGGAACAGATCAGAATGCAAAGGTACACAATAGTTATTGATACATATAAGCGGAAACTGTAGAACACTGGTATAACATGATATAACGAAGAAAAGAAAAAAACCCAAGTGCGAATTTGGTGTTGGCTAGGTGAAAAAAACAGCATTCAAAAAGAAAAAAAAGAAACAACGAGATAAGGTAACATATATACTCATCGCGAACCATGTAAGGATGTATACAAATAAGGTGTCTAATAATATGAACAATATTTTGGCTTATTTATATACATATATCGCGGAGCTCTCTCATTGTCAACTTTTCAATATCGACGCCATTTGTTTTCTGCAAGCGGTTTAACAGTGAAGGTAGCTGGTAACGTACCATTTGCTTCCCATAGTTTGTGCGACATCGTGCCACTTCCCACTGCTCTGGGTTACGGGTGTTGTATGCCACTGCATTTGTTTTTAGGTTGGCTAAGTTTTTCAAGGCATTGTCCTGGTTTTTTGTGCACAGTTTGTAATAACGACACACCTTATATTCGTATAATGATGTAACTCTAACGATACGCAATTTGGCAAACAATTGAGCTGTATGTGACAAATAGGGCACCTTACAAGTTAGTCTAGTAATAATTCGCTTTTGTAATAAGAATAATTTCATGATATTGGCATTTGTGTTTGTGCCCACACAAGAGCACCATAGTTTCAAAGTCGAAGAGAAAAGCGAGTTGTAGAGGAGTAGATTTACTGTAACCGGAAACGTTGAACTGTTTCGCTGCAAAAGTCCTATAGTACGAGAAAGTTTTTTAACCAGGAAGTCAACGTGTGCATCCCATGACATTGTAGCGGAAAAATAGATGCCTAGGGTTTTGAAAGTCTTAACGTATTCAACTGATGCACCATTATAAATAGCGGATACGTAAGACATTCCTTATGACGAGGGTGAAACATCAAGGCTTTAGTTTTTGCAACATTCAAACCGAGGTGATTATCTATGTACCATTGCTGAATTAACTCAAGTGTGGCGTTGGCATGATCCGCTAAATCACGAGCGGAGCGACCAGCGAAGAAAATGCTCGTATAATCAGCGTAGATGACATACTTTACCGTCTGACCAACGCTGACAATGTCATTAATATACAAAAGAAATAAAAACGGGCCTAGGAAGCTTCCTTGAGGTACACCTAATTTAACCTTTCTTGTAGAAGATGCGTGTTCATTAATTTCTACATACTGTGAGCGGTGTTGTAGGTACGATGATATTAAGGAGTGGGCATTACCCCTAATACCATAGTACCATAGTGATTAAGCTTCTGCAGAAGAATGTGATGGCTAAGGCTATCAAATGCCTTCGTGAAATCTAAAAAGACACCTAATACGAGGTTGTGAGTTTCGAAATTTTCAAGTATATATTCTTTTTGTGCAAGAAGGGCAAGCTCTGTCGATTTATTTTTTGGAAGCCATATTGTACTGGCTTTAGAATCTTATAACGGTCGACGAAGGATATGAGTCGTTTAAGTATTATTTTCTCTTGTCCTTTGGAAAAGACTGGCAGGATGGAAATAGGACGATAATTAGAAAAATTGTTTCTGTCAGCTTTCTTGTAAATAACAGTTACTTTCGCACATTGCATTTTGCGTGGGAACACTCCGCTTGTAAGGCTTATACTAAAAATGTGAGCTAAGCAGTGGGAGATTATGCCTATAACATATTTAACTGGTGCGATTTGCATCCCCGACGCATCGAGTGATTCGCTGTTATTGAGTTTACTGAAAGAGGAAACTACCTCAGCTTCACTGACCGGGTCTAAAAAAATTTTGTGCTCGTTGTGATATTTTAGCGCCGGAATACAGTTCTTTGACGAAGGGGTAAAGGAAACAAAGAAGTCATTAAATGCAGTAGAAAGCACCGATCCTTTTAACTCTATTCCGTCTTTTACTAGTTTGCTAAGGGGTTCAGGTGCATGGCCGATTATCGATATATAATTTTTTCCAGAGTTTTTTATCGCCCTAATCCAAGCTACTAAAGTCGTTGCAAGCTACAGTATCATCAGCCAGGTGAATAAGATTAATTCGGAAACGGGCGGAATCTTCATCTACCGCCGTTCCGCGTCAGCTCTGCCCAAGTAACACTGAGCGCATCTGCGCACTCATCGACTCACTTCAGCCAAGGGGATAGGGCAGGCAATGCTGTACGTTTTCGAAGAAGCAGGAGAGGCATTTCCTCTGAACTGCAGTAATAGTAATTGACTGAAATCTTCATAAATGCTGCTTATTTCCGCCCTAGCCTGCTTTGGCGGAAAGGCAAATTTGATTTCAGGTAGAACGGAATAAGCACAGTACGTAAAACTCTGACGCATGAGAGCCCCTGCTCAGCTGTAGCCTCCTCCACAATGCAAGAGCGCAAGGTATCAAAGCGTTGCATAGGCGACTCGCACCACAGAGAACCTACGGTGCGTCATGGTGAGGCACGGAAGGCGATCTTCACTGCAGAAGCTGGGGATACATCGAAATTTTGTAATCTAAATTTGTGACAGTCGTTTCGAACGAAAACTTCGCCATAGTTGTTGATTTGTCACTGCGCTGTAGGCAGTGAACGCTCACAAAAGTGCGGGGGCTCATCCCCCCCTCCCGACTTCTGGGATGGGGGGGGCAGCGCCCCCCTTGCCCCCCCTGCTAGATACGCCTATGACGACGACGTCGTCCAAATACACAAGGCACGTCTGCCACTTCAATCCGGCCAGTACGGTTTCCATGACGCGCTGGAACGTCGCAGGCGCCGAGCAAAGACAGAAAGGCATGACCTTGAACTCAAAGAGGCCGTCGGGTGTTATAAAAGCTGTCTTTTCTCGGTCTCTTTCGTCTACTTCAATCTGCCAATAGAGGGTCTTGAGGTCCATCGAAGAAAAGTACTTGGCGTTGTGGAGTCAATCTAAGGTGTCGTCTATCCGTGGGAGGCGGTACACGTCCTTCTTCGTGATTTTCTTCATGCGCCGATAATCAACGCAGAAACGCATTTTCCCGTCCTTCTTCTTCACTAACACCCCGGGTGACGCCCACGGACTCTTGGACAGCTGGATGATGTCGTCGCGTGGCATCTCGTCGACTTGTTTCTGGATCACGTCGGGCTCTCGAGTCGAAACTCTATAGGCGCCCTGACGGAGTGGTCGAGAATTTCTTCTGTTACATTCGGTGCTTAGCAAGGGGCGTTTATCGGACCCGCGATGACGACGAAAAACAGTCCTTCTATTGCAGGAGCAGGGTTTTGAGCTGGTCTTGCTTGACGTTCGGATGGCTCGGGTTGACGTCAAAATTCGGTTCGGGACCTCTATTCGTCGAAGCAGGTTCGGCAGCATCGAAGAGGACGAAAGCATCGCTGGCGGCTACACATTCTTCGATGTAGTCAACCGTCGTACCCATGTTGAGGTGCCTATACTCGTGGTTGATGTTTGTCAGCAGTACCTTTGCTTTACCGTCACGCAGCTCATCTATACCTCGTGCGACGCAAATTTGATGGTTCAGGAGTAGGTGCTGATCACCCTCGATGACGCCTTCAAGGTTCGCAAGTTTTTCGGTGCCGACGGAAAAAATGACACTGGAGCGCGGCGGAACGGTCACCTTCTCTTCTATCACATTCAGTGCATGGTTCCCTGGCGTCTCGTCGGACGGGTGCGCTTTGTCTGAGGTTAGTGTTATCGACTCAGACCTCAGGTCAATGACGGCGCCGTGGTGGCTAATGAAGTCCATCCCAAGTATCACATCCCTGGAGCAGTTTTGTAGGATTACAAAGCTCGCAGGATAAGTCCGGTTACTAATGGTGACTCTCGCCGTGCAGACACCAATCGGCGTTATCAGATGGCCTCCATCAGTCCGGATCTCGGGGCCTTCCCAAGCAGTCATAACTTTCTTCAACTTTGCTGCGAACGGCCCACTGATGACGGAATAGTCGGCTCCACTATCGACGAGAGCGGTGACGTTGTGGCCGTCGATCAGAACGTCGAGGTCGCTAGTCCGCCGTCTTGCGTTGCGGTTACGTCGCGGCGTCGGGTCACGGCTACGTCAGGTTGCACCACTGCTTCTGCGTTGCGTCGTCAGGTCTGCTTCCGGTCGCAAAGTTTCGTGTTCAGGACGTCGTTCGGCGTGCGACGGGGGCTCAGAACTTCGTCGCGGCGTCGTCGTCGATGGCGGAGGATCTTCAGCATTTTGTCGTTCAGCAAGCGCACCGGGAAAGTCGTCGTTCTTGCCACTGTGTTTCGGTGAGGTAGTCGTCGATGTCGCGAGGCCGGTTCGCCTGGCTATGGGCACGGCGCGTTGACGGCGAATCCGCGTAGCCCCATCTGTCGGTACTGGCAGCGGCGGTACACAGACAGCTGCCAGCGCTGCCTTCCCGCCACCCACAGACATGAAGGCCGTACGCCGTTTTCTAGGCTTGTGCGCCTACTACAGACGTGTCAAGGAATTTTCAAGAATAGCCGAGCCGTTAACGCAGATCACGAAGACCGACGTGCCATTCAAGTGGGAAACGACGCAAATCGAAGCATTTCAAGAACTGAAACGACGCCTTTAGATGCCTCCAGTACTAGCGAATTTCGACGAACACGCCGATACGGAAATTGACACCGACTCATGCAGCGTAGAACTCGGTTCCAGTTCTTGTGCAGAAGACTGACGGGCTGGAGAGGGTCATCATTTATGCTAGCCGGTCACTATCAAAGGCAGAACGCAACTATTCCACAACAAAAAAGGAGTGCCTGGCCATCATCTGAGCTACATCGAAGTTTCGCCGCTACATATACGGCCGGCCCTTCAAAGTTGTGAGAGACCACCACACCTTGTGTTGGCTAGCTAATTTGAAGGACACTTCAGGTCGCCTCGCACGGTGAAGCCTACGACTTCAAGAATTCGGCATTACCGTCGTTTACAAGTCCGCTAGAAAACACTCCGACGCTGACTGCCTACATCAACGGCCGATTCAGCAAATCGGGATGGACCTACTGGGGCCGTTCCCGACGTCCAATACCGGAAACAAATGAATCGTCGTAGCTACCGACTACGTCACCCGCTACGCCGAGACAAGAGCCCTGCCCAGAGGCAGTGCCTCCGAGGTAACGAAGTCTTCGTTGAGAACATCGTCCTGAGTCATGGGGCCCCAGAGGTCCTCATCACCGACAGAGGTACGACGTTTACGGCTGACCTAACTAAGGCAATACTGAGATACAGCCAAATAAGCCACCGCCGGACCACAGCGTGCCACCCACAGACCAAAGGCCTTACCGAGCGGCTAGACAAGATCATGCCATCCTTGCGTATGTGACCTTCGCCTACAACACGGCCATGCAAGAAACGACGCAAATGACGCCGTACAAGATGGTCTACGGAAGGAGCCCGGTAACGACGCTCGACGCAACGCTACCAACCGGCACCGATGAAGACGACCTCTGCGTCGCCGCTAATTTGCATTGCGCCGAAGAAACTCCACAGCTCCCCCGCCTTTGCATCAAGAACCAGCAGAGGGCTTGGACGCCGATACGCCGACGTGGACTTAGCGCGAAGCTTGTTCGACAATACTTCGGGCCATGGAAGGTTCTCCGATGTCTCGGCGCCCTAGACTATGAGCTCATCCCGGACGGTATTTCGAACTCTCAGCGTCGCTGCGCACGTGCTGAAGTCGTCCATGTCATGCGCCTTAAGCCGTTTTTTGCGCGTTAGCGAACATAAGGACTGTACTTTTTGCTTTGTTACTGTAAATATTTGTATATGCACTTGATTTTCCCCGTTCTATGTTCTGTCACAAGCATCGTGACGATGCTTTTTCAGAGGGGGGTAATGCCACGCGTGCTTCTTTTGCTATGTTTATGTAACCGGTCTGTTACACTTGTAATCGCTGTCTTGCGTAAATTGCGCCAGAATGTCTGGGAACGTCTGGGAAACGCAAAGAGCCGAGTATTTTCTAGAACTAACGCGGCCACCAGCGATAAGGCTGGAATGTTCGATGTCGTAATTATAAATGGCGACGCGCCTTAGCGCTGAGCAGTTTATAGACGGCCGACGCTCTGTTCGCCGCTATCAGTGTACAGCCTGTATTGCTGTTGGACTTTCCGTTCCCTGGCCACAAGTTCGGCCAAACAGAGAGTTTCACCTCCGACGCACCGACTGCTGTATTCGCTGACGTCACGACCATGTGACAATATTGAGGCGCTCATTACATTTATTCACTGTTAATGCGATGGCGTGAAAGAGCTCGTTTCGCAAAAATTCCGGTGTCGTCGTGGGTTTTGTTTTCAGCCAAAAATTACCTTTTTGATGGTGACCGAAAAATCGAGAAAGATGCAAATAAACTAAACCATAAAGATGTTTGGTTGGAGTTCGAATGGAACCAATGCCGTCTCTGTAGCAAGCTGATGGTCTTTCACACAGCTAGACTACTGCTTGGAGCTGGTACGGAAAATAACACTATATGAATGTGATATAGCGGAATGAAATAAAATAAATAATTAAAAACTGCCGTGCAAGTAAAAATCGAACCCAGGCCACTGCGTGGCAAACAGGTGTCTTGCAAAGGTTTATTTCGCATGGAAACATACTATACCTATGTACAAAAGGAAAGAGTGCCACCCACGCACCACATCGTGTCACAGCAACCGCACCAGCACTACCGCGACAAGAACTTTATCTCTTTTTCGGATAACACTACAGCAGGGCTGTTAACATAATCTTCGCTCTTGTTATTTGCGAAAGCCTCTACAATTTCCCTAGTCATCTGATCTGCATGTTTCGCTATCACTTTCGTTCTATTAAAACTCGGCTTGCAACCACAGCGCATGCAATGTGTGGCAAGATGACCGCTCGTTGCTAGTTTGCCGACATTATTGCAAAGTTCTCGTAGGCGGTCGTTTAAAGATCTGCCCATTTGGCCGATGTACTCTTTACCACATGACAGGCTGATACAATACACAACGCCTTCCGCGCACGGCACGAACTGTTCACGATGTCTTTTGCTGCAGACGATGCGCTCCTAAGTGGGGTTGTTAATACGCGCGCACAACCCTGAAAGTTTTACTGGGGCAGAGAACACAACGTCTACACCGACTCTTCTACCAATCTTTTAAGATTGTGGCTTAGGCTGTGAAGATGAAGGCACAATAACCATTTTGTTTCTGCGCGTCTGCGGAGCGGCATCAGGGTTTTCACTGGAGCACCTCTTAACAAACAACCAGCCACCGCTGTGAGCAGCTGCATAGGGTAGCCGGCTGCGCAGAGGCGCGAAACTTGACTATCGAAGCTGTTCTGCATGAGATGCTGACAGGTTTTCAGAAGTGCATTTCTAAAGCACAGATTGATAATACCCCGCTTTACTAGTTTAGAATGTGCTGACGCGTAAGGAAGAAGGGGCCTCTGTCCTCGGCGCTGATAGCACCAACACGTATGACTAGAAAGTAAATGGAGGGTTAGGTCCAAGAACCTAATGCGACCATTGACAGGCTCTTCACATGTTATCCTTAACAGTTTGAGGCATTCACTAAATATTGAGCAAATGGTTGATGCGGCATCCACCGTGCTATCACTGTCACTATGTAAAAGCACCAAATAGTCGTCAACATAGCGGAAGATCTTAACAACCGATGTTGCTTCGAAGCGAGCGCGCAGAATCCTGTCATAATGTGCAAGGAAGAGGTCACCTAAAAAAGGGGCGAGGCAAGAACCGATACGCACTCCCTCTCTTTGCAAAAACGTTGACTCACCCCAAGCAGTGAACGTAGAAGACAAATAAAACTTTTAAAAGTTCTAAAAACTGAGTTGCGGTCAGAGCGACATCGTTCTGAAAGCTCACTATGCCTTGGTTTTCAATAGCGTCTTCCACACACTTGTACAGTTCTTTGTGGGGCAACGAATACTACAAATCTTTAATGTCTACAGAGAGGCAGAGAAGCTTATGTGAGCGTTGTCTTTTAAAAACATTGTTAGGGCTACTAATCATAAAAGGATCGTCAATGGTTAAAACTCTGAGTTTTGCCTGTAGGAAACGGGCAAATGTCTCTTGCCAACAACCTTTATCCGAAACGATAACACGAGAAAACGACACTCCTCCTTGTGTGTTTTAGCTGAAAAAAAAAACATTTGCAAACACAGACCCTTAGATTTGTCTAGATCCTTACAAAGGGCTTCAAGGCTGAAGTTTGTGCACAGTCTACGCGCCTCTCTCTTCACTCTTTCAGGGCACATGTCATTTCGCTTGATGAAGATGGAGTCTATCGCAGCTAGTGCTTTAGAATTGTACATCTTTTTGCCAAGCACGGTAAACCCACCTTCTGTATCAGCTGGAACCGAAAATAGCGAATTATTCCTCAGGTAATTCACTGTATCGTTCACGTCCTACGAACAACCTGGCGAGGCTGACCTTTCAAGCACGTCCACACCCTCGGGGAGGCATCGGTCGGTGTAGGTTTCAGATGCGCTGTTCCCGGCGGGTAGATGTTTAAACGACCGCCTACGAGAACACTGCAATAATGTCGGCAAGCTAGCAACGAGCGGTCATAGAACGCAAGTGATGGCGAAAAATGCAGATCAGATGACTAGGGAAATTGTAGAGGCGCTTGCAATTAACAAGAGCGAAGATTGTGTTAGCAGCCCTTCTGTATCGTTATCCGAAAAAGAGGTAAAGTTCTTGTCGCGGTAGTGGTGGCGCGGTTGCTCTGACGCGATGTGGTGCGTGGGTGTCACTCTTGCCTTTTGTACATAGGTATATTATGTTTCCATGCGTAATAAACCTCAATTGTTAGTAGCGCTGCGTCCTCGTGCCCTTTATTTATTTATTTATTTATTTACGCCTCGTACCCACAGCGCCATTTAGGCAATACAGTGGGGGGGGGGGTTACATAGCAGTTTGAACACCCAATGGTAGTCCACAATAAACAGTCGGTTACAACAAGGTTGATGAAAAACACGCATTACATTGCAACAACATCGGTAGGCAAGAACAAAAAAAAACACACACACAATCATGAGCAATAAGAAGCAACACTAGCATATATGAACGTCAATGCAAATCACCAATGTCAAAAAAAAGAAAACTTTATTAGATGCAGAAAAAAATAACATTGTACAAATGAAAACAAAGAAAAACTATGTAATAAGAAATAAGCTTTGTATAAAACCAACTAAAGCCGAAGACCGAACGAGATGTCAAAGCGCGGCCACAAAAGCTTCGTTACCTAATATGCTTACTGTTGTAGCAGGCAGTCGATTCCATTCTGAAACTGTTCCTGGGAAAAAAGTGCTTTTAAAAAGATTAGTTCTACAACTATATTCTCTAACTTTGAGTTCATGGTCTCTTCGTCTGGATATATAATGCGGCTGAAAAATGTACTGATTGCGGTCTATTCCAATGTGGCCATAAATATATTGTGAAAAAGCTTCAAGCGTAAAGTTTTTCTTCTTTTTTCTAAAGGTTCCCATTTTAATGTTTCTTTTGTAGCAGTAATGCTAAAGTTTCTTTCATAGCTACCGATAACGTACCTTGCCGCCATGTTCTGAACTCTCTCAAGTTTGTCGCGATCGGCACTCGTGGGAGGGTCCCATACAGTGCATCCATACTCTAAAATTGGTCTCACGTAGCTCTTGTAGAGAGATCGCGGGCCTGCTGAGGAAACAGCTTCGTGTTACGCCGTAGGAATCCCAGCACCCTGCATGCCTTTCCTGTAATGAAATGGACGTGCCTGTGCCAACACATGGATGGTGTGAGGAATATCCCCAAGTACTTATATTCGGAAACAGTCTTCAACGGAGAACCAGATAGAGTATAAGCTGCCGGGGACATACGTTTCTTTGTGAAACGCATGTGGACAGTTTTTTGTACGTTTATTTGCATTTGCGATTTACCGCACCAGTTTTCTATTTTAGTTAAATCATTTTGTAAGATAACTGGTATCAGCAAAGCTTGTAATTTCCCTATATAATATTAGATCATCAGCAAACAATCTGACGGAAGAAGCGATGGTGTCGGGAAGGTCGTTTATGAATATTAAAAAGAGCAATGGGCCCAACACTGAGCCCTGAGGGACGCCAGATGTTACGCGAGCTACACCAGATTCTGCGCCATTTCCCACCACATACTGAGAACGTAAGGACAAGTATTCCTGAATCCATCTAATTATCTGTTCATTGATATTAAACCAACGTAGCTTACATACAAGCAACTTGTGATCTACAAGGTCAAACGCTTTCCTGAAGTCTACAAATACTGGAGCAGTCATCCAGTGCACCACAAACTTCGTGAACGAATTCTGTTAATTGAGTTGTACAGGAAAGCCCTTGTCTGAAACCGTGCTGTTTTGGATTAAGAAGGTTTTGGTTGGTTATGTGTGTCATTATGTTACTGCACAAGACGTGCTCTAATGTTTTACAGACTATACTTGTTAGAGATATCGGTCTATAGTTGTTGACCAGTTCACGAGGGCCTGATTTATACACAAGCACAACGCGTGCTACCTTCCAGTCGTGCGGCAAACTTCCCGTGCTCATTGATTTAGAATATAACACCTTAAGAATGGTGGGATAAACGGCGCACACAATTTGAGAAAGCCTTCCTGCGTCCTCGTGTTTTCGTGCGCTAAATCTTCGAGGTGACCTGCCACAGAACTACGCCAATGGCTTGGAACTGCTTCGGAAGAAAACACTACATGAATTTCATGTAGTGGAAAGAGCCTCCTACGCGCATGTAATAAAGCGTGGCAGAAGCGTAGAATAGCATCAGGCGTCAAAACATGTGAACTGCAGCGAGCGGGGGTTTTGAAAGGACACCCACTACGTCTCAGCACTCCATCTTCGAATATACGTCTCAGCACTCCATCTTCCAGGTGCTGACACTGTATTTAATCATGAGCAGCTGCAAAAATATCAACGAAGAGAGCAGCTGCGTAGGTTCTTGTGTGCCCTTTCGAAAGGGTCCTTCGCTGATTCGCAAAGGAAGAATTATGGCGTAGTGAGCACATAACATCTGAACTTGCAGTAGTCATTCTACGGCAGCTTGAACGGCCAATGTCACGCGCAGTCGTTCGTTTACTCACGGCACGGCTGAGACATGCCCCGAGAACCGGAGCTAGGCTAGCAATGGAGAAGGCAATGCGCACAAGGTCAGGTTACGCTTTCGCGTTCTATCTTGATCACGAAGCTCAAGCATCCTCCAATACTTTTTTTAAGTATAGCCAACCCCTGTACGTAACGCACACATGTAACTACACAGCGAGGAAAAAGACCCTTCCTGCAATAAAGTCGCATTCCTTGCCTTATCGTGGAGCAGTCTAGTTAGGTACATTTGCGCACCGAAATAGTAGACCGAAAACAAGGTAGTACTTGATGAAATGAAGCGCAATAGATGGGACAACCAAAGGCGAGGCATAGAGGATCAAGCGCTCATTTCACTAAGTACGCATCGCCAACTGCCCCAAGCTTCTACTCTTCTAAAGTACATTTATACTTCACTCTGTCCTGTATGTGTGGACAATCGTTGCGTGGTCACTGTGGCTGGTGGCGCTTCGTCTTGCCTGTTTCTCCTTTGGCTGCCCCGTCTATTGCGCTTCATTTCATCAAGCATCCATCACCAATTGGCCCAAACTTCTACCCCTCTACAGTACACTTCTTCTTCACTGGGCCCTTTTATGTGTGGACAATCATTCAGTGTTCAGTGTGGCTGGTAGCTCTTGGTCTTGTCTGTCTCTCCCTTTGTTGTCCAGTCTATTGCGCTTCATTTCACTAAGACTGCATCACTAACTGGCCCGAATTTCCACCCTTCTAAGGTACATTACTCCTTTACTGGGCTCTTTACGTGTGGACAATCGTTCAGTGTTCAGTGTGGCTCGTAGCGCTTCGGCCTGTCGATCTATCATTTTGTTGTCCAGTCTATCGAGCTCAATTTTCACCAAGTACATATCACCAACTGGCCCAAACATCTACTCTTCTAAAGTACATTTCTCCATCACCTGGCTCTTATGTGTGTAGAGAATCGTTAACTGTTCCGTGTGAGTGGCAGCGCTTCGCCCTGTTCGTCTCTCATTTTGTTGTCCAGTTTACTGCGCTTCACTCCACCAAGTATGTATCACCAACTGGCCCAAACGTCTTCTCTTCTAAAATACATTTCTCCCTCATCGGGCTCGTTTGTGTGGACAATCGTTCAATATTCAGTGTGTGGTGGGGCATCGTCCTGTATGTCTATCAATTTGTTGTCCAGTCTATCGCGCTTGATTTACTAAGTATGCATCATCAACTGGCCCAAACTTCTACTCTTCCAAAGCAAGGTAAGTTCATGAAAAGCTTTTACCCGTTCTATTTTTTTCTGCGATATCGATATATGCTGGTTCGACAATATAGGCTTATCATTTATAGTGTTTATTTGTAACGCGGGAATTATGTAATTAGTGTAAAGAAGTTAAGTGGGCGCTATCCATCTGAATACTCGCTGCATGGTGCTTTCCATGGCTTTCCATGGCTTCCCCTATCACGCGGCGGACTCGCCTTGATGTCATTATCTGCAGAAGCGTGGCTTGCTTGGCGAATCGGTGCTCCTTCTTCGAACTGGTAAAACGTAGACAAAGAAAGAACCACACGTAGACAGGGCACACTAAAAACTGGGATTTATTGAAACACGAAACAGAAACACAGACACGCGCGCGCGCACACGCACTGACTCACACACAGACTCACACACACGCACTTTCACTACCCCTGCAATGTCCGGATATCGTGACCACACCACAAGGCACCAGGCGAGAGGGCATTTCTGACACTCGGGGACAAAAGGGAGCGTTTCTGAGAAGCAGTGATGAGAAAGCAAAGTGTTCCAGCGCAATTTGTCTCCGGTCGAAAACGCAAGCGAGATTTCCCGGTGAAAAATTAGGCGACACTAGACCGTCGTTCGTGTGTTTTCGCTCTCATTCTCTGCCAAAGAGAAACTCATCTTCGCTTGGTTATCGTGTGGGAGCATGATCATCCAAGGAAATGATTTTACCAGGTTCACTGAAGTAATGACTTCAACTTTTAAAACCAAGAAATTTTGTAGTGGCCTCAAGTTCTCAATTTACCTGTTCCTGAGTTTCTGGAGCAACACACTGGTTGCCATTATTATTCAGCTTTCATGCAGGAGTGGTGACTGCTATATTGAGCCTGTGATGGCGCATCCTAGAGGTTGTCACAACTGTTACTATGTGGCAATTAAAGTTGTAGAACGTCGTGCAGCAGAAAAAAAATTTATGGCTTTTATGGCTGTATTTTATGGCTTTGTGCCAAGCGTTACGAGGTGGATCGAAGTGTTTTTGTAAGAATGGTAGCGGCGTGCACATCGCGACCTTACCAAGCACGCCGACAACACTAAGTGCACCTAATGGTGCAGTCATGTGAATATCATACGTAACATTCGTTAATGTATTTCTCGGGGGTCGAGCAGTCCTTCAATATAGCTTCCTGAATTATCGGAATACAAATGTTATATTAGACTGCTATGAAAGCGGAGCCAAAAGTGAAACCACAGACGTTAATCTGGTATGACGCCTGTATCGTAGGAGTGCAAATGTAGTGTTTATCGCCTTCTTGTGAAGTTAGATAGCCAGCACGACAAGCACAATTGACGTTACACCGAAATTACGCCTACATAGGCTGTTCTTCCAAACCAGTTGATAGACCTGGCGTGGCGCTGTAGTAGAATACCCGACTGTCACGCAGAATGCTTGGGTTCAATTCCTGCTGGGATCCTAATTTTTATTCTTCCCATTCAATTCAATTCAATTCAATTTTATTTCATCTCAAGTGAGGGCAGGTTTAACGCTCCCTAATACATGCCAACGAATGGACATGGGTGAATATAGACAGTTAGGCCATTATATAGGCTGAACATAACGCTCTCAAGTGGAAAAGATGCACTACAGTAAATTACAGAGACAATGTCTTTCTTACTGCACAAATTCCGAAATCAATGCAAAATGTGACGGAATACGTTATATATATGACCTGGGTGGACAGTATAAAGTCCACCATTTTCTTGATTTTCACGAAAAGCACTCACCTGTGGCAATTTTCTAGGATTTTTTTGCATACAAAGGAACAGGTCGTAAACCGCTCTCACACTTAAATTACCAATGCCCGTGGTAAACGGGTCACACGTGTCTGGAGGAAAGGGTTTGACGACGTCCGCGACCGGATTTTCGCGTTATTCATGTCATGACCCGACAGTCGTATTCGTGAAATCTTCTTACGCTCACTTGCCAAATTTCTCCTACACCAAGTAAAGGAGGTGATCATGAGAGCACCGAGACGTAGGCAGCTAGATAGCTAGAAACGCCAGGCCTGCGCGGAAAGCGCAGAGCAGTCACAGCGAAAGCTGCGAGAGCGGCATTCTGAGCCCGTTATAAACTCTCTATAAGTTCACTTGCAATATAAGTGCACTTGCAAAGTACCCAATACGCCACTAATAATTTTTGTGAAGTTGGGAAGCACCCACCATGACATTAATCATTCTGCGATGAAGCAAGGTACCATCTGTAACGCATTACGTGCACTTTCTTGATAGGACGGTTTATGACGATGAAGAATTATGTCTGAGCCCTTTGTTCGAACCTTAAACGACCCACTAGTTACGTAACTCGCATTGTGTGACGCCCGGTTGTTAATTACCTCTCCCACCACGCTTCACAACATACGTTAACGTGAGAAAGAGTTAGAGAGGGGGAGGGGAAGAACTTTATTGAAACCCTGAGGAAATGGAGCATGCGAGCGGTATGAGAGTCCTTGGCAACCAATAGAAGCGTACTTGCGAGAAACCCACTATGCTATAACTCAATTTCTGTGTAGTAGGAAAGCAGCCACTATGCAATTTTTCGTCACTCTGGGGAGACCCGTGGCACCCGCTAAACACCTGAAAGGCATTATGCGCACTTTGTTGATGCTGTAGCTGATGACGATGATGAATTATGACAGATACCTTTGTAGTTGTTGGAAGCATTCAACAACCCACTCGTGTGACGCCTGGTTGTTATTTTACTCTTCTACTACAATACATTACACATGTTAATGTGGTTCCTTCCCGACATGAAGCCTGTGTAGGGTCTTTTTGCAAAGCATTTTCAAGCACCGTCATGGCTCTGAGGTTGAATACTGGGCTCCCACGCTCCTATTTCGTTTTTGTTTCTTATTTCGCGCGATAGTGGTTACGGACACCGGCGGCGGCGGCCGCGGCGGACAACTACGGCGCCAAAAACGGACCTTGTAGTGATCTCACAACAGCTTTCGCCGTAATAGATACGGAGATAGAAACGCTCAGGTGTGAGAGGTTCACCAAGAAGTGTTTCGCATTTAAACAAAGTGCTAGCGAATAAATTAAACTTATGAGCGGAAACTTACCTTTTAGAAAGAAGTAATTCACATATTGCTAATCAAAACAATGCCAGGGCTGAGAAGTGCCCAAACCGTATTTACTAATTTTAGCATTTCATTAGCCTACATGCAGCGCCTTTATATGTACTCTGCGCGCTCATTATTTGCGAAAGATGAGTAAAGTGCCGTACAAAGTATTATCTCTGTTTCACGCATCCGTAGCCACAAAGTCCTTCTGATGCTGCGGTGAGTTGAAGTGACGATCAATATTGACGAGAAGGCAAGGAATACAAAATACGAGGATAAAGAGCGCACAATGCTATATATTCTGCAGTAAATAACTGTGTACAGTTTCACTAAGCGCACGACAATCGAAAGGAAACCAACCAGCCTAACGTGCGTCGTTGCACATAGACGCAAATTCGTGACGGTGCACGAAGGCAGCATGTATAACTCCTGTTGCACTTTCAAACACTAAACGCATAATTACTGGCTTTCAGATCGTCCCTGCGTAAGCAGAATTTCTTGTGCATACTCAAAGTATTTATAAAATCAATGGCGTTTGCAGTCCCCTAAGAACTCACACTCCCGGATGTCATGAAGGAGCGGCGAACTACGAAGAAACATTTTTTTTTTTGATATCGCAGCTCGTGATCTCGACAGAATCGTGAGAAATATTCCCAGTTATGTGCTTGAGATCAGCATTAACATTAAAACGATGCCGTCATCTGGAAAAAAAACAAGCTTCGTTAGAGTTCATCGTTGTTTCCTTGCCACAGCAATTCCTTTTTTTTCACACTGGTTCATCTTCCCGCCATGATAGCCAGTTGATGACGCGACCATAACATTTCCTCGCGATCTTGGAAAATGTATTCAGTTACCAATGTCTTTTTTTTAAATCATTTCACACATGTCGCATAAGCTCTATAAAGCTGATAAACTATCCTAAAGTGAGTTATAAAATATTCTGGGAAGGTGTGCTGGTATCACAGAACACTACATTTGGCCAGGAAAATCACTCGATGGAACGACATCTAAACAAAAGATGGCACCGATGCTTTGAACCTGTGAGCACATCTGGTCACCCACCCCTTCGTTAGCAGTGGATATCAATGATCAAATGCATCTAGAAACGTGCACTTGGACAGACATCGTCTTGATACCAGTAGTTCTGTGATTTTTGGGCTCTTGAAGAACTTGCGCGGATTTCAAGTTTCTCCTAAACCGAGACATTCTGCATAGCGTCCTAGGTTTCGTTCATGTTTCCAATATGATTCAAAATGATGCTATTAAATAAATAGAGATTGTGCATTATATATCTGTATACCACCGCGGGTGTTTGACAGTATGAAGCTGTTCGCTGACCTCCTATGCATAATGAGCAACGGAATAGCAGGAAGGTGTAATCGGTCACAGCCTACAACTCCGCCCACAATCAGAGCTATTCGTCCCGCTGCTCATTTGCATGCATGATCCAGCCTATAGAATTTGCGCACTGTCGTGCCGTGAAGCACTTCTCGTGTGTTACACATAATTTACTTTGCCATACCGAGACACGTTTGTCGAACTCGTTTCAGCTCGGAAACATGAACGTAGAAGTACATTACTCAGGGGTTTCGAGATCGCCACTAAGCCGAGAATAATGCTTTAGTTAGTAAAGAGGAAACTTTAAAGCCTAATAGGCGTAGCATTTACATCATTGAGAAAAATTACTTAGGACTAGCCCGGGAAACAACCAGCTCAAGATCAGACGTTCTGCGGTTCTGTGGCCGAAGCGTGTGTGTATAATATATATATATATATATATATTTCACGGAGCCGATGCGAGTGGTCTACCGCCGCGGAAGGAACACAAAAGACATCCTAGTAAGAGCTAAGACGACCGAGTCTGAAAACAGGGAATCGCGTTGCAGGCCATGTTGAAACAACGCTGCCAGGTCTGCAAACATATGACGACAACCTGTGTTGCCAAGGCTTCGTCCTCTGACTTCATATTCAAAATTAAGGGACCTCTAAATTGTGACAGTCAGAATGTTGTATATATGCTACATTGCGATGTCTGTGGCCAGCAGTATATAGGGCAGAATGGGACGGCGTTTAGACTACGTCTGAACAGCCACAGAGCTCACGCGCGTACTCTGCCAGATCTCCCTTTCTCTAAACATCTGAGTTTGCCAGAACACTCATTCGACAAAATACGTGTCGCCCTTCTGCAGTCAGGCTTCCGTAGTACTTGTGAAGGGGAACAAAGAGAGTCCTATCTCATCCACAAATTTGAAACATTGACACATGGCATAAATGAAAACGTGGGGAACCTCTCGTTTCTTCGCTCATGCAAACGTTAGTAGACGGGAAATGAATCCTGACCGTTGTAATTCGTGCGGTATGCTAAAATGGAGTATCGAACAAGTATCTGGGGGAGCCGACCGACCGGAGACGCTTGCAAATTCTGTACTTATGCGCTTTTTTGTTGACATGTTCTTCTTTTTTATGTTTTTTTCCCGACTTTTCAGTATTCAATGTATACCTTTCCCACACCTTACATTTCCCTTTTTATTATTATATTTTTGCAACGTTTTATTCGTCTTATTCTCATTTTCTTCATTTCTTTCTTAACTTATTAATTTATTTTTTAAATCGGATAGGCTGACACGCACTACATCTTTTCAACCACAGGCGCCTCGGAGAGCCGCGCTAACAGCGCAGGATTCTTGTACTCACGCCGCCACTTCGACACAGACACGAGGGTTATCGTGTAGTTCACAAACGGCCTCGTGCGCATGCACGATCTGTGCCCCCACACACACGCAACGGGTAAGCGACAAAAGAACACCGACCCCCCCCCCCCCTTGTTTTTTCCTCTCTGGAAGTGACCGCAAAAGGCGCGGGATCGGGGCTTGCTCTGCCACGGATGCACCCGTCGCAGCAAGTAATTGCTGCCACTCAAGCAAAGCAACAATGCCCCCCGCGACCTTCAAAGGCGTGCCGCGGAAACCGCGCTCTGCGTTTTGTTGCCCTTGTGCCATTTCTATTTTTTATTTATTTACTTATTATCATTTTTATATTTATTTTTTTTCCCGCCCGCATCTACGGCACCTGCTCTACTCTGCCGAAGCGGCGCTTATTTCCCCATTCTCTTTTTTGCTTGCTCTAGCGAATGAGCCGAGAGAAACTGTTTGACACACTATACGTCACCAATGTCAACTTGACTGATTTATTATTTCCTCCCTTTCCTTCCTTCAACTAAGAGTCACCACGACGATTTTGGATGTTCGCATAACGCTGTATTTGCTCATATTGCTTACGAAAAGAGTATGTTCCATACCACGTCACTCGATATAACAGAGAACGCGTCAGGCCTAAATCCCCTTCGCTATGTGCTCAACCAATACACATGGCTAAAGACCAAAATGGCTGTGCTACGTGCACTACCAATAAGTGCACTTTTTATCGGGATTCATCAATGTCCCCTCCGCACAGCCAAATGCCCGAGAGAATTCGGGCATGTTCCTAATGGGAACTATACAGCGGGAGCGGGCTAGTGCGTGGATTCCGTCTGCTTCTGTAGTCCAGTTACACCAAAGGGTACACATGTTGATGAAGAACAGCTGCTCCGGTGACTTGTCAAGGCCGGCTAGTTTTTACCCTCTTGTCCTCTTCTCTAGATGAGGCGAAGGCGGCATAAGCAATCCTGGCTCCGACGAGATCAGCTACGTTCTCTCTGTCCAACGGATCACTCGAATCATCTTGCTGGTCGCCTGGAGACTCCTGCAAAACCAATCGTATTGTGGATTAGGTTAATGAATGAAGCGCTGCTCCGAATGCAACAACGAATACGACATACTAAGATTCATTCTAGAAGTAACTGTACCTCTATTCTTGGTGCGCTACTTTGGTCGTACCTTAACGCGAAGTTGAAAAATCTGTGTGTTGTTTGAATACCTTGACGTACACATAGGTCTACATTCCTGCCGTGAGACGGGTGTTGAATCACCATTGCCAACGACTTTTCGGATGTTTTAGTTAATAAAATTGCCCAGAAGCTATTCTTTGCGGAAAAAGTAACAGCAACTCCGTCACCACGGCCAATTGGAAATAAAGGATTCTGTGAACTTTTCAAGAGCGGGTATCGGAAACTCGTTCTACTACTCAAAAGTATTTGTGCCCAAGTATGTTTCTTTACGCTCGCGACATCACGCTCTTGTCTAGCGAGGATTCCTATGGCGACAGAAAATACACTCTACAGACGGTCATGGAACGCTTCGAAATGTATCTGAAGGCATAAGGTGTACCCGAGTCTTAGTACCTTTAAATCTGACCATTTACAAAAAAATTGCGGATTTTCCGATCCGGCCTGAAATGTTTGGTTCACCTAACGAGAAAGTTTCGAAGATCCCTATACTGGACATTCACTTTCATGTAAACAATCTCATCAAAATAAGAGACCGAAAAGGTGAGCCAGACTGTCGAAAGCATCGCAGCCCCGTAGCCCTAATAATGCCTAGCAAGGACGAACTCATCGAACACGAAACCATTACGCGCCCTTGTCGTTAGTCGCATCACATCAGCGCTGCCGTACGAGACTACGCGTTAAGCGGTGAATGAGAGAATACACATACCGATAAGAGACGCGTAGAAAGCGGCATAACAACTACAAAACGACTCCAGGTGAGATCAACGAAATGCTAACCCTATGGGCTTAAAACACTATGGCGCAAGCGGGAAAGACCTCACTTAATGGGCAGTGACAACGCCTCAACACGACGCCTGAAGAAAGAAGGCTTCTCAACAGAAGTAGGTTACTCAATTTCACCACGGTACTGCAAAGAGGAAACGCGACTGCTATCCAAGTACGTCTCGGAAAGCATAAATGCCGCACGCACGCTAAGAACATGCACGACGCATGCAACCAAGCGAAGAAAGCCGCGCGCGCCCGAAAGCTGAGCCATGAATACTCCAACGACCCAGACACGCACTACACAGACGGAAGCCCGCATTACTCGTGGAGACGTGAGCGGAGGTACGCGCTAGTTGTCGTCGAGGAAAACCCACGCCTCCCTCCGTACCTGGTCAATAGCAGCAGCGTAAGCCGCGGCCATCGCCCTCATGCTCTCAGACGCAGATTGCGAACAACGAACTGAACCTGTCCTCACATATTCGCTAGCGGCCTGCAGCTTATTTCTAAACGAAACACTCCCCGCGCAAGTGATTAAGGGGACTGTCTACCGACCGTCATCGCTTTTCTTTTTTGTACTGCAATCGAATGCATACAGTCTGAAGTGCCCCACCTTGCAGCGGTTTCTCTGGAAAGTGCGTAGAAAATTTTAAAACAGAATTTTTCGATCTGCGTTCGGTGTTCTTCCATTGGCTTGAAGCATGCATGGGACACTGTTTGGTGGACGCGATGACGATTGCTGTGCTGGTAAAAAATAAAACCGCAAGCACATGTGATTTCTGTAGGATTACATAATGTTTGCAGAACACTAATGCAATGAATGTAACAGCCGCTTTCAGCTTGCTAGCGGTTACATGAAGCCTTATTAGGCGATTAGGGAACACTTGTTTTGCTGTAATCGCAGAATATGCGTTTATTTTAGCTCTGCTGCCGCAATCCAAGCCAAGCTGAATAATCAGAAAAAAGTCACAGTTTCGCCGCAAGGGCGAAGCAATGAATGCGATAGCAAGGAACTAATGTTATACGAAGTGAGGCTCGCCAATGGATACTCTCAGTTTGAAGAGCGCTTCTGTTGCAAAGGCGGCTGAAGCAGCGAAGGAAACTAGCGTGCTTCAAGTGTCGAGCTGTGACACTTGATAGTTCGCGCTCATCTTCTGTTTGTTCGTTTGGCGGCGTCCCTGAGCTCGAGTGACATTCGTACGCGCCGTAACGTGAGCGCGGACATCACGGTGAAAGCGTGAAACATTCCTCTACCCCTCGTCATGAGAAAACCGCGCGAGCAGACAGCGGAAGGGCAAGCTTCTCCCATGCGCAAATATAAGAAGAAGCGAGCGAGCTCGCCGACGACTTTTAAATGCGCCCGTCGGGCTCCTAGCGCCACCTCGCTGGTAATGAAGAAACGCTTATTATCGCCTGCTGTATCTGAGTCCGTCCAGCGCTAAATGGTGTGTATATAACGCTCGCCGTTAGCTACGTGGAGGATCTGCGTTTTCTGGCGTAGTGGATTGCGCCGCTCGCTGCGGAGCAAGAGGTCCCTGGTTCGATTCCGCGCTTAGGAAGCATTTTTCTGAGTTATTTTTCTTTGGGACCTTCATATATTATATATATATATATATATATATATATATATATATATATATATATATATATATATATATATATACATACTTATACATATACGGTGCATGACGGCGGCGACGGCGACGGCAAAATCCAGCCGAGACTGTCCATATAATTGCTATCGCAATAAAAAGACAATAAATGCACTCCTTCAGAGCGCAGCACATATGTGACTTCCTAACAACGATACAGCGGCACGGTATGACCAGGGCCGCATGGCACAGCGCATGAGTTGAAGTAGACGAAATCGAAGGCGGCGCCGCAAGGAGCGCAATCGGGCGCCTTTTTTTGACGCGTGAGGAAAAAACTAAAACAACTTCCTGACGCAACCGAAAGCTGGCTCAAATGCGTAAAATACAATTTTAGGTCATACATAATTGTTTTTAGGCAAAATGAGTCTACCTGCGAGGATCTCTTGTTCTACCAGTAGACTGAACCACATCGCTGCTAGCGGTCATCCTTTCACGATTTTCAACATCAAATTAGAAATATAATTCCTTTTTTGTGGGACAAAGAAAGCATGCTCGTTACCGCCGATGTGACGATCTTTTCATTTTCACCACAATCAGAAGAACTTTTCCGACAGTCGCTTTATTGTCATAGGCCAAGGGAGCACCAGGAATCCAGTGGAGCATCGAGGAGGCCTACTGCACAGCCCGAAGTGCCATTATCCGAGCGGCAACCAACGTCGCCTGCAAATTCCTAACAGACCGTGTCGTGGCTCGAGAGCTAGCCACCAGGAGCAGACAAATACGGGACGACCACTGTATAACCAGGAGGTTACACAGTAGAAGCCTGAATAGGCAACAATCCACGAACTGGCGCCGCCTTCAAGCCAACCAGTAAACTCATCTATTGAGCTTACACGTCGCCTTTTCAGACTGGTACGCGGACAAGGCGCATTCTTTGCGGAACGAACACCAGAGGGACACTTGCACACAACACACACGACAAGTGCACTTACCGGTCCAGACAAAGTGGTCTGACCGTTAATCAGAACAGAAACTCTCAAAACACTCACACCGTGGTCTTGAGAGGCACGGCTCTCTGAACTGAACTCGGAAAGCCAACTGGCAACCATAGATCAGGCTCGATTAACTGCGGTGCCAGTACAGCCCTATCGTAGGCACCACCCAAGATTGAGCTACGCATGCTTTCTTGTAGAAATATATTTGTTGTTGCTCACTTCTTAACTGTAACTTACATCCAAGAAAAAAGTTTCTTCTTCTGCACTGTTCCACTTCTTTAACCTCTTCCCTACCGAAGAAAGATCTAAGCAAGAAAGAGAGATGTTGTCTGCAAATTATCATTTCATGTGGGTGTCAGGAATGCAGACAAAAAATACTGTGAAGGGGTTAAAATGGATACGCACTAATGAGGACTTCATTTACAAATATGCCAAAAACACTGCCAATAATGAATTCAGGCTTTCAGTGGTTGAATTGTGTTTTGAATGATTCCCGGATTGGAGCAGCATAACTTGTGTTTGTACTACCTTGTACACACAAAAAACTGAATAATTGCCTAACTTTAAAGAGTAAGGCCAAGGCAGCCACACGCTGCAAGATCTGTACACTGTGTTTTGTTTTGTTCGCACCGAGCTGCTAATGTTAACGTCTCCGGCTAACTCTTGAGGAATGAATAAAGAATACTCGGGGCGATAACGGAGCGAGTTTTCAATTACACTGAGCTGTTGGATTTTGTGCAATTTGCTTCAGAAGTGATGACCACAAATGTGGACGCTGGTAGTGAATAGGTTAAAAGCATCAAATGGTACGCAAAGGTATTTCACGGATGCAGTCGCCCATTTCACGTTCGCATAACTGTTCGCTGTAGATGGCAGGTATGACGATAGAACTCCGGGCAGTTCCGCCTGTTAACAAAGCTTATCGTAATTAGAGTCATTGTGGTCAGAGTATCCGAAATGTTTTTTTCTATTAATGCAGCATAGAGTCACGTCGTCCGCATAAGCAAAGTCGCGGCTTCTGTTCACTGCAGCTGAAAGCCTTGGATAGTTTAGTTTTGAAAAATGGCCAGGAAGATCATTTCATGGTTTGGGACATTAAAACACAACGATTATTTTTAAAGCCTGCTCGAATATTAGTTTGATAGAGCAATTGACATACGCCATGGTCACTCTATCAGTTATTACGCTGCTGAAATGAATGTGTCCGAGAACGGATAAAGATTGAGCATGTGATACACAGTCGAAAGCCCTGTTCTTGTGATGCTCTGATACCGGAATACATTCGCCATCACAAGCACCGCGCCCTGCTGGAATGTTCTGTGTGACGCCAGAACATTCCAGCACGTACTCTGGGCCGATCGCCCGTGCTTACAAGGAATGAATGTTGAAGCGAAGCTTGTATTTTCCAATAAATGTCGTTGGCGGTATAGGCGTTACTGAAATAAAAACGAAAGACAGGATGCCCCGGTGCCGCCGAGCGGAATCAAATGCGGGTGCGCACGTCGCACGCGCATTTGTAGACCGCGTTTCGAAATCCCAGACGTTCTCTCTATTCTGGGCTCGTTGACGATCAGCTCTTTCAAATGCCGCAGTCTGGTATTTAATCGATGTGCCACATTTTACGTTGGCACATTTCATATATGCTAGGTTACCAACGCATGACCTTAGTTCTTGCCTGCAGAAACTTGTGTTGCTCTGCTATGGGATAGATCGCGGCGCAATTCCCGGAGCGGGAGAAGGAAACAGTAAGGGGGGATGCTTTGGGCAATTCAATGTAAATAATAAGAAAAGATAAAGACAAAAGTAGGTTGGCTGTAATTTGAGAATAATGCAAGGACAGCTTCTTTACTGCAGGAGCTGTTCCAGGTCACGGACAATTTGCCGTCCGGCGTCACGCAGCAGTAGAGCCAGCACACTTAGAGAGGATCACAGCAGCTGCGCCATGGAGGGCAGTTCAACCGAGGGCGGAGACGACGACGCGCAGCTGCTGATCCCGAGCTTCAAGAGCAGGAAGCGCATGTAACGCGGCCGCACAGGGAAGCCACCAACACCAAGGACCGAGAGAAGGAAGGGCAATGCGAACGGGAACGACATGTAGTCCGCCTCAGCGGCACACTCAAAAACCGTAGTTAAACAAATACATCAGAACTGCGAATCACAGCAGTACACAGCAAAACATCCAGGAAACGACCACAGCATCTCTGTTTCCTCAGATTTTCAATTTGTGGAAGTGGGTTTAGTCTTCATTTTGAAATGATATGAATGGTTTGTACGCGCGGTAAAAACAAATGTAAAAAGAGAACACTTTCGATGAAGACTTGGTTGATATAAATCGTGGAGTAATGAATGCTCTTTGCAGAACATGTAAAGCCTACATGGGCTCTTATGACTATCAATGAAATTGATGCTTTAGGAAAATGTGTAAAACATGCATTTTCTTCGCGCCTTTAAAGGAGCTCAAAATTCCGATGATCATTACAATGAAGACTCTGATAGCGCCCAAAACGGCATTTTGGGAAAGCCTAGGCCCCGACTCGCAATGACACTCAAAGCTTACGCCTCACTTAGGCAACTCCAGAAGGGCGTTCCGCGCCCGACCGCTTCGCTGGCCACCCACCTTCCCAGCACGTGATAGCGTTCACTTTTCTAGAGAAGCTTCGGTTGAATGACATGCCTAGCTGCCGTGTTGCAAAAACCCTTCTCACCCACAGGCGATGCGCATAGAAATAATAAATAAAACGAAGTAAACTTCCTTTAGGGGGCTATGAGTTTGATCACTAGGCCACGCGCCCATGCTTGCCCAATGTGAACTGAACTGTAACATACGGGTGCGCTCCACCGACGATCCAAAAACCATTCGGGAAACAATGCCCTACTTCCCATATGGTGCCTAATTTAAATATTCAGTGTTGCCAGAAATAAATGATCAGACGGAGAACGCGTAAGGTCGATATCGGGAATTGCACATTTCAGGGAAAAATGACACTGAGACATCTGAATTCTTAAGCCGCGTTTCTATGATCACCCGATGCATCATTTGGTTAGGCCATTCTACATGCAGAGGAACGCTGGAAAGACCGTCAGAAGCACTTTGTCGATTCAGCCCGAAAACCATGTTTTGCTGCGACGTACGTTTTTCTAACATTTTCACGTGAGCTTCCAGTCTGACGAAACAGAGATGACGGATTTCCTGCGCACCCGGTTAACACAGTTTCGGTTTCGCCCAGATCGGGTCTTTGATATTGGGTGATTATTATGTCGAAATGGGTGCATATATTGCTATTTAAAAAAAAGGAAACATGACTGATACTCTTGTCATAGGAATCAATATAACACGAAAGTAAAACGTGCTCTTTCAAAGGTAACTGAATGTTTAGTGTACATTGATATCGTAGAGTTTGCACAATGTATATTGGTGTTTGGCAGCTATAGCGCCATTAAACGCGGATTCACCGACATTGACGCTTGGCAGTACATCTCCGTCCCAACGACTAACGTCCATGATCAATGATTGCACAAACCTTTGTGGTACCTGTAGATGTTGACGGTGAGAGCGTTATCAGAGAAAGAGGGGTGATAGCTCTAAAGAGCGTCGTATATTGGACGCAGAACTTAGGCTAAGGTAGCCATGACCATGTTCGGACTAGAGGGAAAGGCTAAGGACGTCGTGTCGCCCCTGAAGCTCGCCCGCGATTTTTCCCAAGACGAGCGTAATAGATGAACACGGTATTAAAGCCAGGCGAGGAAGGCGCGCGTGGCAGAGCTATTTTTGGTTCGGATGGACGCCATGCGCGAGACCTTCAATTCGGCTAATGTCGTCACGTCGCGGTGTGCTAAGGCGTTGAGAAAACTGCACTTCTATTGAAAACGCACCGAATGGGACGGACGCGTAGCACCACGCAAGCATTGGAGATGCTAATCGCGGAGGTCGCAGTAATGAGAACTTGCAGTGCTTTACCACTCCATGTGGGCGACTCTACTCCGTTGACGGAGAGCACAGTGAAAGGAATGGGGGATACAAAAAGCGCGTTTGTAAAGCCGCTAGAGTTTATGGCCGTGCCGCGGTGGATATAGTGCTCGGCATCTGTTGCTGAGCACCGAGAGATCGATAGCTAGATGCCCGTTGACGGAACATTTAAAGACGATAGTCTTTCCTGGCGAATATAAACGCAGAAATTTTGGTCTGTCTGTCTGTCTGTCACACGATTCAGCCGCGCGGCCAAAGTTTAAGCACTTGCTGAACGCACAGCTATAACGAACTGGTAGCTGAGTCCATATTAGTGAACATTGTCGATCTAAAAGCAAATATTACGCATATCTGAGGCGCAACATCAATACATAAGTATTAGGTGGTGTGTTCTCTTACTAGAAAATACATAGAGACGTAACTCTAAAAACCCTAGTGTTTCTTAGGCTGCGCTAAAAATGCGGCTGCGCTGAAAATGCGACGCTATGCACGAGAAAGCCCTCTGCCGACGATATGCTGCTGCCACCGGTTTCCCGACGTATTGCCAGATAGCGTTCATATCTCACGCAGCGCCTCCTTTATCGTCTTTCGACTACGTTTGTAGCGAAGCACGCAGATACGCGGCCATTTTTTTTTCATTTATATGTGACCGTGTAAAATTTTTCCCGTCAGAACCGGCACGTTGGTCTAGGGGTTATGGCGCTCAACCGCTGACCCGAAGGCCGAGGAATAGAGTCCTGTCCACGGCGGCGGCTGCGTTTTCGATGCAGGTGAAAATGTTT